>NC_080186.1:111019239-111185024 GCF_030028045.1 Hippopotamus amphibius kiboko
CACCACAATGAAGAGTAGCCCCCACTCACTGTAACTAGAGAAAGCCCATGTACAGCAATGAAGGCCCAATGCAGCTGATAACTAACTAAATAAATGTATTAAAAAATCAAAATGACAAAAATTAAATACAAAGAAAAATATTAAAAGCAGCAAGGGAAAAGCAAGAAATAACACACAAGGGAATCCCCATGAGGTGATCAGCTGATATTTCTGCAGAAACTCTGCAGGCCAGAAAACAGTGGCATGATATATTTAAAGTGATGAAAGGGAAAAACCTACAACAAAGAATACTCTACCCAGCAAGGCTCTCATTCAGATTTGACAGAGAAATCAAAAGCTTTACAGATGAGCAAAAGCTAAGAGAATTCAGTACCACCAAACCAGCCTTACAGCTAATGCTAAAGGAAATGCTCTAGGTGGGGGAAAAAAGAGGGCACAACTAGAAACAAGAAAATCACAAATGGGAAAGCTCACCAGTAAAGGCAAATATAAAGTAATAATAGAAAAATCATCCAGATGCAAATAGGATAACAAAACAAGCAACCATGAGAAGAGGAGATTACAAATGCAGGAAATGGGAACTGCATTTGAAATTAAGAGACGAGCAACTCAAAACAACTTTGTGTATATATAGACTGCTATATCAAAACCTCATGAGAACTGCAAAGCAAAAATCTACAATAGATACACACAAAAAAGATAAAGCAACCCAAACACAACACTGCAGACCCAAACCACAAGAGAAGAGAACAAAACAAGGGAAGAAAGAAGACTGATAAAAACAAATCCAAAACAATTAAGAAAATGGGAATAGGAACATACATATCAATAATTACCTTAAATATAAATGGATTAAATGCTGCAAAAGCCATAGACTGGCTGAATGGATACAAACATAAGACCCCTATATACACTGTCTACAAGAGATCCACTTCAGACCTAGGGACACATATAGAATGAAACTGAGTGGATGCAAAAAGATATTCCATGCAAATGGAAATCAATAGAAAACTGAAGTACCAATAGTCACACCAGACAAAATAGAGTTTAAAATAAAGTCTGTTATAAGAGACAGGGAAGGACACTACATAATGACCAAGGGATCAGCTCAAGAAGAAGATATAACAATTGTTAATATCTATGCACCCAATATAGGAGCATCTCAATATATGAGGCAAGTGCTAACAGCCATAAAAGGGGAAATCAACAGTAACACAATAATAGTGGGTGACTTTCACACCCAACTTACACCAATGGACAGATCATCCAGACAGAAAATCAATAAGGAAACACAAGACTTTAATGACAAATTAGGCCAAATGGAATTAATTGATATTTTTAGATCATTCCATCCAAAAGCAGCAGAATACACTTTCTTCTGAAGTGCGCATAACATTCTTCAAGATAGATTACATCTTTGGCCATAAACCAAGCCTTGGTAAACTTAAGAAAAATGAACTCATACCAAGCTTCTTTCATGACAACAACTCTATGAGATTAGAAGTAAATTACAGGGAAGAAAAACCTGTAAAAAACACAAATACATGGAGGCTAAACAATATGTTAATAAACAACCAATGGATCAGTTAAGAAATCAAAGAGGAAATAAAAAAAAATACCTAGAGAAAAATGACAATGAAAACAAGATGATACCAAACTTACGGGATGAAGCAAAAGCAGTTCTAAGATGCAAGTTTACAGCAATACAATCTTACCTCAGTAAACAAGAAAAATCTCAAACAACCTAACCTTACACCTAAATCAACTAGAGAAAGAGCAAACAAAACCCAAAGTTAGTAGAAAGAAAGAAATCAAAGATAAGAGCAGAAAGAAATGAAATAGAGACAAAAAATAAAAATAAAAAAGATCAATGAAACTAAAATCTGGTTCTTTGAAAAGATAAAGTTGATAAACCTTTAGCTAGACTTATCAAGAAAAAAAAGGAGAGGGCTCAATAAAATTAGAAATGAAAAAGAAGTTACAACTGACACCACAGAAATACAAAGGATCACAAGAGATTACTACAAACAGCTATATGCCAAAGAAATGGACACCTAGAAAAAATAAACGAATTCTTAGAAAGGTACATTCTTCCAAGACTGAACCAGGAAAAAAACAGAAGATATGGACAGACCAATCACAAGCACTGAAATTGAAACTGATCAAAAAACTTCCAACAAATGAAAGTCCAGGACCAGATGGTGTCACAGGTGAATTCTATCAAACATTTAGAGAAGAGTTAACACCTATCCTTCTGAAACTATTCCAAAAACTTTCAGAGGAAGAAACACACCCACGCTCATTCTCTGAGGTCACCATCACCCCTGATACCAAAACCAGACAAAGATACCACAAAAGAAAATTACAGGCCAACACCACTGATGAACATACACGCAAAAATCCTCAACAAAATACTAGCAAATAGAATCCAACAATACATTTAAAGGATCAAACACTGTGATCAAGTGGGATTTATCCCAGGAATGCAAGGATTCTTCAATATACGCAAATCAATTAATGTGACACACCATACTAACCAACTGAAGAATAAAAACCATATGATCATCTCTATAAATGCTGGAAAAGATTTTGACAAAATTCGACACCGTTTATGATTAAAAACACTCCAGATAGTGAGCATGGAGGAAACCTACCTTAACATAACAAAGGTCATATACAACAAACCCACAGCTAACATGGTTCTCAGTGGTGAGAAGCAAAGCATTTCCTCTTAGATTAGGAATGAGACAAGGATGTCCACTCTCACCCCTTTTATTCAACATAGCTTTGGAAGTCCTAGCCATGGCAACCATAGAAGAAAAAGAAATAAAAGGAATCCAAATTGGAAAAAAAAAAGTAAAACTATCACTGTTTGCAGATGACATGATACTCTACATAGAAAATCCTAAACATGCTACCAGAAAAGCACTAGAGCTCATCAATGAGTTTGGTAAAATTACAGGATAAAAAATTAATACACAGAAATCTCTTGCATTTCTATATACAAACAATGAAAGACAGAAAGAGAAACTAAGGAAACAATCCCATTTGCCACTGCATCTAAAAGAATAAAATACCTAGGAATAAACTTATCTAAGGAGGGAAAAGACCTGTACTCTGAAATCTACAAGATGCTGATGAAAGAAATCAAAGATAACACAAACAGATCAAAAGATATACCATGTTCTTGAACTGGAAGAATCAATATTGTCAAAATGACTATACTATCAAAAGCAATCTACAGATTCAATGCAACCCCTGTCAAATTACCAATGGCATTTTTACAGAATTAGAACAAAAAATTTTGTAATTTGTGTGGAGTCACAAAAGACCCAAAATAGCCAAAGCAATCTTCAGAAAGAAAAATGGAGATGGAGGAATCAGGCTCCCTGACTTCAGACTATACTACAAAGCTATAGTAATCAAATGGTATGGTACTCACACAAAAACAGAAGTATAGATGAATGGAACAGGACAGAAAGCACAGAAATAAACCCACACACCCATGATCAATTAATCTATAATAAAGGAGGTAAGACTATACATTGGAGAAAAGACAGTCTCCTCAATAAGTGGTGCTGGGAAAACTGGACAGCGACATGTAAAAGAATAAAATTAGAACACTCTAACATCATATACAAAAATAAACTCTAAAAGGATTAAAGCTCTAAATGTAAAACCAGATACTATAAAACTCTTAGAGGAAAATATAGGCAGAACACTCTTTGACATAAATTGCAGCAATATCTTTTTGGATCCACCTTCTAGAGTAATGAAAATAAAAACAGAGATAAGCAACTGGGGCCTAATGAAACTCTTGCACAGCAAAGGAAACCATAAACAAAATGAAAAGACAACCCACAGAATGGGAGAAAATATTTGCAATCAATGTAACCAGTAAGGGATTAATCTCCAAAAAACACAAACAGCTCATGCATCTCAATATCAAAAAAACAAACGACCCAATCAAAAAATGGGCAGAAGATCTAAACAGACATTTCTCCAAAGAAGACATACAGATGACCAAAGAGCACATGAAAAGATGCTCAACATCACTAATTGTTAGAGAAAGGCAAATCAAAACTACAATGAGGTATCACCTTACACCAGTCAGAGTGGCCATCATCAAAAAGTCTACAAGCAATAAATGCTGGAGAGAGTGTGGAGAAATGGGAACCTTTCTATGCTGTTGGTAGGAATGTAAACTGATACAACCGTTACGGAAAACAGTATGAAAGTTCCTTAAAAAACGAAATATAGAACTACCATGTGATCCATCAATCTCACTCCTTGCCATATATCCAGAGAAAACCATAATTTAAAAAGATACATGCACCCCAATGTTCGATGAAGAACTATTTACAATAACCAAGGCATGGAAGAAACCTAAATGTCCATCAACAGAGGAGTGGATAAAGATGATGTGGTACATACATACTATGGAATATTACTCAGCCATAAAAAAGAATGAAATAATGCCATTTGCAACAACATGAATGGACCTAGAAATTATCATACTAAATGAAGTCAGAAAGACAAATGTCATATGGTATTACTCATATGTGGAATCTATAAAAAATGATACAAATGAACTTATTTACAAAACAGGAAAAAGTCACAGATGTAGAAAACATACCTATGGTCACCAGGGGGAAAATGTGGGGAGGGATAAATTGGGAGATTGGGGTTGACTTATACACACTGCTGTATATAAAACAGATAACTAATAAGGACCTATTGCATAGCACAGGGAACTCCACTTGATACTCTCTAAAAGTTACATGGGAAAAGGACCTAAAAATGAGTGGATATATGTACAACTGATTGACTTTGCTATACACTTGACACTAACACAACATTGTATATTAACTATACTCCAATGAAATTTTTTTAAAAAACCTAAAAATAGAGCTACCATATTATCCTGCAATGAAATTTTTTTAAAAAACCTAAAAATAGAGCTACCATATTATCCTGCAATCCCACTCCCAGGCATATATCCAGAGAAAACCATAATTAGAAAAGATACATTCACCCCAATGTTCATTGCAGTACTATTTACAACAGACAAGACATGGAAGCAACCTATATGTCCACTGACAGATAAATGGATAATGAAGATGTGGTATATTTATACCATGGACTATATATACTTAGCCATAAAAAATAATTAAATAATGCCATTGGCAGCAACATGGATGGACCTAGAAATTATTATACTAAGTTTCGTAAGCCAGACAGAAAAAAATAATATCATATGATATCGCTTATGTGTGGCATCTAAAAAAAATACACAAGTGGACTCATATACAAAACAGACCAAAAGACAAAGAAAACAAATTTATGGTTACCAAAGGGGTTTGGGGAGGAAGAATAAATTAGGAGTTTGGGATTAACATATACACACTACTGTATATAAAATAACCAACCAGGACATACTGCATAGCACAGGGAATTTTATACACACACACACACACACACACGTGTGTGTGTGTGTGTATAACTGAATCACTTTGCTGTATATCTGAAACTAACACAACACTATAAATCAACTATACTTCAATTTAAAAAAAAGAAAGTGGGGGTGGCAATACTCAGATAAAATAGACTTTAAAACAAAACCATAAAGAAAGAAAAAGGACAGTATATAATGATAAAGAGATTAATACAAGAAGAGGATTGTACACTTGTTAACATATATGCACCCAACATAGGGGCAGTAAATACGTAAAACAAAGACTAACAGACATAAAAGGGGAAAGTGACAGGAATGCAATAATAGTTGGAGACTTTAACACCCCACTGATATCAATGGACAGATCCTCTAGTCAGAAAATCAATAAGGCAATAGAGATCCTAATTGACACAATAGACCAGTTGGACTTAACTCATACCTACATTCAAAAAAATAAAAAATGGAATATACATTCTTTCAAGTTTGAATGTAACAAATTTAAGAGGATAAACTATTTCAAGCATCTCTTTTGATCAAATGGTATGAAAGTAGAAATCAACCACAGAAAGAAAAACAAGAAATAAAGATTATATGGAGAATAAAAAACATGCTACTCAAAAACCAATGGGCTTGGGACTTCCCTGGTGGTGTAGTGGTTAAGAATCCACCTGCCAATGCGAGGGACAAGGATTCAATCCCTGGTCTGGGAAGATCCTACATGCCATGGAGCAACTAAGCCCATGAGCCACAACTACCGATCCCACATGCCACAACTACTGAAGCCTGTGTGCCTAGAACCCGTGCTTTGTAACAATAGAAGCCACCACAATGAGAAGCCTGTGCACCACAACAAAGAGTTGCCCTGCTCATTGCAACTAGAGAAAGCCTGTGCAGCAACAAAGACCAAACGTAGCAAATAAATAAATAAATAAGTTTATATATATATATATATATATATATATATAAACCAACGGGCCAATGATGAAATCAAAGATGAGATAAGAAAACACTTTCATACAGACAATGAAAACACAACCATACGAAATCTATGGGATGTAGCAAAAGCAGTTCTATCAGGGAGGTTCATAGCAATACAGGCCTTCCTCAAAAACCAAGAAAAATCTCGAATAAACAACTTAATGTACAACCCAAAAGAATTAGGAAAAGTAGAACAAACAAAGCCCAAAATTATCAGAAGGAAGTGAATAATAAAGATCAGAGAAGAAATAGAGATAAAAAATAGAAAAGAATAAAGCCAAGAGCTGATTTTTTGAAAGGATAAACAAAAATCAACAAACCTCTAGCCAGGCTCACCAAGAAGAAAAGAGAGAAGACACTCCCCACCCCCCCAAAAAAAATTAAGGAAAGAAGAAATATATGATCCTCCAGAAACACACAAAAAAATCATAAGAAAATACTATGAACAGTTTTATGCCAACAAATTGGACAACTTAGAAGAAATGGACAAGTTTCTAGAAACATACAGCCTGTCAAAACTGCATCAAGAAGAAACAGACAATTTGAACAGACCAATTACTAGAAGCGAAATAGAATCTGTAATAAAAAACTAAAACAAACAAAAACTCTCTGCAAACAAAAGTCCAGGACCAGATGGCTTCACAGGGGAATTCTATCAAACATACAAAGAACTTATACTGATCCCTCTCAAACTCTTTTAAAAGACTGAAGAGGAGAGAACACTCCCACAATCATTCTATGAAGCCACTATCACCCTGACCCCAAAACCAGACAAAGACAATACCAAAAAAAAAAAAAAAAAAAAAAGAAAAAGAAAATTACAGGCCAATATCTTTGATAAATATAGATGCAAAAATCCTCAACAAAATATTAGCAAACTGAATCCAACAACACATAAAAGGGATCAACACTACAATCAATTTGGATTCATTCCAAGGTTGCAAGCATAGTTCAACATATGCAAATCAATGTGATACACTGCATCAACAAAAGACAAAAACCATATGGTCTTAATAGATTCAGATAAAGCTTTCGACAAAATTCAGCATCCGTTCATGACACAAACTCACCAAAGTGGGTACAGAGGGAACATATCTCAACATAATAAAAGCCATTTATGACAAACCCACAGCCAATATAATATTTAATGGTGAAAAGCTGAAAGCCTTACTGCTAAATTCTGGAACAAGACAAGGATGCCCACTCTCACTACTGCTCAACATAGTGTTGCAACTCTTAGCCACAGCAAACAGACAAGAAAAAAATGAAAGGTATCCAAATTGGAAGGGAAGAGGTAAAATTGTTTATATTCAGATGACATGATACTCCATGCAGAAAACCCTAAAAACTCTACACAAAAACAATTAGTAATAAGTGAATTCAGCAAGGCATCAGGATACAAGATTAATATACAGAAATCTGTTGCATTTCTTTACATTAAAAGAAATAGAGAGAAAGTTAAAACACAATCCCATTTAAAATCACGTCAAAAAATACCTAGAATGAAAACTAACCAATGAATGACCTATATGCTGAGAACTATAAAACAGTGAGAAAGGAAACTGAAGATGATTCAAGGAAATGGAAAGATATTCCATGTTCTTGGATTGGAAGGATTAATATCATTAAAATCACCATACTACCCAAAGCAATCTACAAGATTTAATGCAATCCCTACTTTTCGTAGAACTAGAACAAATAATCCTAAAATTTATATGAAACCAAAAAACACCCACAACTGCCAAAGCAATCCTGAGGACAAAGAATAAATCTGGAGGCATAACCCTCCTGGCCTTCAGACAATACTACAAAGCTACAGTAATCTAAACAGCATGGTATTAGCACAAAAACAAATATATGGATCAATGGAACATAATAGAGAGCCCAGAAATAAACCCACACACCTATGATCAATTAATCTTTGACAAAGGAGGCTATAATATACAATGGAGAAAAGACAGTCTCTTCAACAAGTGGTATTGGGAAAGCTGGACAACCTCATGTAAATAAATAAAATTAGAATACTCCCTCACACCACATACAAAAATAAACTCAAAATGGTTTAAAGACCAAATTTAAGACATGACACCATAAAACTCCTAGGAGAGAACATAGGCAAAACATTCTCAGACATCAATTGTAGCAATATTTTATTAGATCAGTCTCCCAATGCAAAAGAAATAAAAGCAAAAATAAACAAATGAGGCCTAATCAAACTTACAAGCTTTTGCACAGCAAAGAAAACCATACACAAAATGAAAAGATAACCTACAGAATGGGAGAAAATATTGGCAAACGGCATGACTGACAAGGTGATAATATCCAAAATATACAAACAGTTCCTATAATTCAAAAAAACAAACAACCCAATCAAAAAATGGGCAGAAGAACTAAATAGACATTTATCTAAAGATGGCCAACAGGCACATGAAAGGATGCTCAACATCGCTAATTGTTAGAGAAAGGCAAATCAAAACTATAATGAGGTCTCACTTCATATTGGTCAGAATGGCCATCATCAAAAAGTCTATAAATATTAAATGCTGGAGAGAGCATGAAGAAAAGGGACTCCTACACTGTTGGTGGGAATGAAAATTGGTACAGCCACTACGGAAAACAATATGGAGTTTCCTTAAAAAACTAAAAATACAGCTACCATATGATCCAACAATCCCACTCCTGCGTATTTGTTCAGAAATGATGAAAACCCTATTTTGTAAAGATACCTGCATCCCAATGCTTACAGAAGCACTATTTACAATAGACAGCACATGGAAGCAACCTAAGTGTTCATGAACAGACGAATGGACAAAGATGATGTGGCATATATAATATATGCACAATGGAATATTAGCCATGAAAAAGAATGAAATATTGCCATTTGTAGCAACAGAGGAAACTAGAGATTATCATACTGAGTGAAGTCAGAGAAACACAATTATACAATATCACTTATATGTAGAATCTAAAAAAATATTATTCACAAAACAGAAATAGACTCACAAAGAAACAAACTTATGGTTACCAAAGGGGAAATAAGAGAGGAGGAATAAATTAGGATCTTGGGATTAACAGATACACACTACTATATATAAAGTAGATAACAAGGATTTACTGTATAGCACAGGAAGCTATATTCAATACCTTGTAATAGCCTATAATGGAAAAGAATCTGAAAAATGTATATATGTATAACTGGATAATTTTACTGTATATCTGAAACACAATATTGTAAGAAAAAAAACTATACTGAAATTTAAAAAATATATAAAGAGGGGGACTTCCTAGGTGGCACAGTAGTTAAGAATCCGCCTGTCAATGCAAGGGACACGGGTTCGATCCCTGCTCCAGGAAGATCCCACATGCCGTGGAGCAACTAAGCCTGTGCACCACAACAACTGAGCCTGTGCTTTAGAGCCCGTGAGCCACAACTATTGAGCCCATGTGCTGCAACTGCTGAAGCCCACATGCCTAGAGCCCATGCTCTGCAACAAGAGAAGCCACGGCAATGAGAAGCCCCCACACCGCTATGAAGAGTAGCCCCCACTCACCTCAACTAAAAAAGAAAGCCCGTGCACAGCAAAAAAGACCCAACACAGCCAATAAAATAATAAATTAATTAATTTAAAAAAAAAGAAAAAGAATATATATCACTGAATCACTTTGCTGTACACCAGAAACTAACATAGCATTGTATATCAACTATACTTCAATTAAAATAAAAGAAAAAAGAAAAAATCGGAACCTAAAGCTTTTACCTTAAACCGTAAGCTATTGAGCACATTCCAAGAATGTTCCTAAATGTTCCGCAGAGAATGTGGAGCTCGCAGTGTGAAAATGGGTTGGGCCATGATTCTTCTTTATTTTTTTTTTTGTAATTCCTTATGTTTTCCTCTGCTAATTCCTTTCTTTCCTGAACCTTTTTATTTTTTTTCTTCACATCTTTATTGCACTATAATTGCTTTACAATGTTGTGCCAGTTTCTGCTGCACAACAAAGTGAATTGGCTGTATTTATACATATACAACGTTGCCTCTGTAAAGCTTTATTCCTGTTCGCCAGCAAAGATAACCCAAGAACCTCTCATACCCACCGGCTTCACCAGTTTGGAAGTCTCCCCTCTACTTCTGCAAGGTCCCCGGAAAGGCCCCAAGCCTGGGTTCTAACGCCAGGCTTGTCACTAACTGCCTGTGTGGCTTTGGCTGGACCCAGTCTCTATGAGCCCACTGACCCTCATCTGTAAGACGGGGCACTAGACTTGGATGATCTCCAAGGTCCCTGCTGACCTGGCCCCTCTCTCTCCTCATCAAGTAAACAGAACGTGAAAGTAACAGGGGGACCTCCATGCAAAATGTCCTCTCCTTCCTACAACAGGATGTCTATATGTGCCTGTTTCATACTAAACATTTCTTTTCCTGGGAAAACACAAAGGCCATCCTTTTGCTCCAAAGTGAAGTGGAGAGTGAATTGGCCCCTGAAGAGGGAGTGGAGGGATCCAGCCACCCGGTGGGCAGTGGCTTTGAGCAGAGACATGACCACAGGAGGTGGTGGGAAGCTTGTCCTCTAACCTGGTGGCACCAGTTGCTCCTCCAGACCTCAGCTCACCCCTCAGCTCATCCTCTTGACAGGCTCTCACCGTGCTCCTGGCTGCTGTCACCACTCAGCGCTCGCTCCAGCCTCAGCCACCAGCAGGGCCTGATAGTGGACTCTTAATTTGATTGTGTTCTTTTGGCCTCCAGCTGAAATCCCTAAGGGCTCTGCCACGCACTCCAGCCCTGTGACCCTTGCCTTCCAGGAGCCAGGCAAGAAGCGAAGCCACCGGAGGTCCTTCAAACAGCAGGAAGGAGGGGCCTGCCCCCCTTCTTCACAGCTCCCTGTCTGCTGAGGAGGATCTGGGCCCCCCTCCTCCACACCTGCTGGAGGGTCTGGAAGGAGTCACAGATGTGGCCTGCGGGGGCAGGGTGAAAGGCAGAGGGGCTTTCCTGCAGTTGAGGAATAACCAGCCAAGGACCACTGGGCCCAGCACGAAGCAAAACAGGCACAGTGTGTAAGGACCTTGTGACACTGCCTGTGAGCGCCCCAGGGGCATGGGAACCAGCAACAGCACATTTCTCACCCCTCATCACCTACCCCCAGAGGGTCAACTCAGGGGAGATGGGCCCTGCTCCCCAGCAGTGGAGCATGTGGTCCCGACACTGGAGCTCCACGGCAGATCTAAAAGCACAGGACTGAGCAGCAGTGCCCTGCAGGACGGTGTTGGCAGGGGCCCGACGACCTGACCCGGGCCAGTGCAGCTGGGTTGCAGTCAGGCTGGGTGTCAGTCTACACGGCAGCACCTGAGTTCTTTGAATCTGCATGGTGAGAGCAGTGACTCCACGATGCCATCTCATGCTTAGCCTAGACCTCCTATTTCTATTCTTTTTTGATCTCTAAGGAGTGTACTGACCTCACTCTAAATATGCTGTCTCATTTTGTCATCCTAACTTCACTCTGGAACTTGGGGACTAATGGCCACACCAAGCCCATTGGAAGTCTTGTGTAAAGCAAACCGGTGATCATTTTTAAGTGACATATGTGAGGTCCCCCATTGTGCTAAAAAGCCTAGTCTGTCTTCACAATGCTTAGAATGTGTGTATGTGTGTAAAATGTATAACATATATTTATATATGTTGCTATAGCGATATGTTAAAGGCCAACATAACTGATGGACAGGGTCAGTGAGAGGAAATGAAAGTCTTTTTGGTGGCTATTAAAGGAAAATGTATATAAAGAAATAAAAAGTTTCCACAGCCTGTTTTGTTTCCCATTTCTGCACTAGTCCTTACACTGAGAGGGTGAGAATAGGAAAGACAAACTGTCACTAAGAGCTCACCTCACTGTCTAATGCTTAAAGTCTGAGTTTAAAAGAATGATTTATTCTCCTGTCATTTTGTAAAAATCTCCAGTCTAAAAATATAAAAGGGTAGTTCTTACATTTAGAGTGCCTTAGAATCAGCTTTGCAGATTATAGAAGCTACTTCCTGGGCTCCAATCCCAAGAAATTTCATTGATATGGGGCCCTAGAGTCTGCATGTTTTACAAAAACACAACCAGATGTTTCTGATGCAGGTGGGCTGCAGATCACAGTTTAAAACACATTGTTCTATAACACTGAATCAAAACTATAAATTTCTTTTAATTAATTAATAAGTTTTAATTGAAAAGTGTTTAAGTCCCACCATAAATGTTGACATAATGATCTTAAGATTTCCTTTGGGAAAAGTTCTTAGTGATGTTCTTTTGCATTCCAGAACTAAAAGAAAGCTATCATTCCACAATTATATCCTAGCGGCAGTAATAAGTTACAACAAACAACAACACAAACAAAAAATTCAACCATGATCACCACCACCACCACCAATAACAAAAATATCCATCAACAGACTCAGGCCTGCGGTAGACACTTCCATGGTAGATTGATTTTGACTTCTGCTTTTACACTTGGTTGTTTAAGTATTTTCCATGAGCGCCTCTGGCAGAATCAGCCGAATGGATGAAAAGTCAGTCAAACTATGAAGTATTACTTAAAGATAAAGTAGGAAACTTTGAGGACCTCTTGCCCTGCAGTTATTCAAGTATCCCAGCAATTCTTCCTTCATCCCTGTGCCTCCAGGGCTGGAAGACATTGATGATATAATCAGTAATCAATGGAGAACTCAAATATTATTTATAAGAACTTCATTTTACGGACATAACATTTATGAAAGCAATAGAATTTAATCATATAAATCTCAGATCTGTTCAGGATCCAGTCACAACTTGCTTATGGGGAAAATTCCTAACAGCCATTCTTGTGTTTCACCCTTTGAAAAGTAGTTCTTTACCCTATTAAAAAAGTTGCAAAAAATTTATCTTTGGAATGGAAGATTCTCCAATATTTAACTTTTCATAAATTATATTATTTTCCTCTATATGTCAGAAGCAGAATTCATTCTTAAAAATAAAATCAACCTGCATGACCATCAATGTCTTCCAATTTGCCATAATTCAAATGAGAACCATGTTGGGTTCTGGGCAGGAAATAGGGTGAGAACCCTTTAAGTAAAAAATGGAAAGGAAGAAAGATGGCAGGTACTTAATGTAATGATTCAAACATGTACAAATATCTCTTGATCTGTCAACTTAAGACAGAAAAACAACTTGCAGAATTTATGCAGGGTTTATTATATCCGCCAGATTTTATTACTTCTAAAGTGAATACGCTAGGCACTTATTGAATTAGTTTTCTATTTCTGCTGTAACCAGTGACCATAAGTTTAGTGTCTTAAAAGAACACACTTTTATATTAATTTATTATATTATATTATATTATATTATATTATATTATATTATTTGTTCTGTAGGTTAGGAGTCCAACAAAAATCTCACTGGACTAAAATCAAGGGGTCAACAGGATTGCCTTACCTTCTGGAGGTTCTAAAGGATAATCTCTTTCCTTGCCTTCCTAAAAAGTTTTTAGAGGCCACCACATCCCTTGGCTTTGACCCGCTTCCTACAACTTCAAAACTAGAACAGCAGGCTGAGTCCTTCTAATTTCACATCAGTTTGACCTTCTTTTCTGCCTCCCAATTCTAAGGTCCTGTATAATTTCATGGGGCCCATTTGAATAGTCCAAGATAATTTCTTCATCTCAAGGTCTTTATCCTAATCACATCTGCAAAGTCGCCTTTGCTATGTGATGTAATATATTCACGGGTTGGGGGAATTACAACAGGAACATCCTGGGGAGACAGTATTATTCTGCTAGTCACAACACTATTAACTGAGATGCCAACTAATATTGGAACTAAGAAAAGAAGAACTTCTCTAATTTCAACAAAGTTTAGTAAAAATACGACATTACCTGAAGGCACAGTCAAGCAAAGACATTACCTAAAGCAAATCAAGACAAAGTCAACTTAGAACCCTAGAAGTGCTTCACTGATGTCCATAAAATTGCACAAGTACTAGTCTCTTTATATTGTTTGTTGTTTTTTTCCCCCAAACGTGGCTTTTTCCCCCCTCCAAGGCTGATTTTGATGGGAGAAATCTCATCCGAGATAAAAGCCTGTGGTGGAGGAAGTGAAGGTGGTGGTGGAGTTGGCGCACCTGGGACCCCACTAACTTCTAACTCTAAACTTTCAGCTGGTCTCAATGGAATAGATGGAAGGGTTCTCCCACACCTACCCTTGCCTGAACAAAGGGATCCTCCTGTGCCTTCTCCAGGCTGCCAGGAAGAGGCGACGTGGTCGTTCCCCTGGAACTCGCCTTGTAAAGAAGGCAGGCACCAAGATATTAACTTCTCTGGGATCTTGTGGACCAGATGCTGGCCTTCTGTGTAGAGAGCTCCCTGACTTTTGCTCACACATCCCCGGGTTGGCCTAAGGCCCGTGCTGCCTGGGCTGGCTGTGGAGGCTGAGCTCCTCAGGTGAAGCCATCTTGCTCTGTCTCCTCCAAACCAGGATCTGACCAGAAAGAAATGTAATCGTGCTTCTTAGGCTGGTGGAAAACACGCCTCCTCTTCCTCTCGGACTGGGGCAGCCCTTTCCTATGTTGGCCTGCTTTTTGTGGGAGTGGGGGAGGGGTGGGGAGGATGAGAGCAAGAGGAGCAGGGACCAGGGGGAGGAGTGAGAATAAAAAAAGCCTGGGGAGGTGCTAGGGGAGGATGGGGAGGAGGAGTGGAAAATGGAGGCAGAGGAAGAGTGTGAATGCCAAGGAGGTTCCAGTCTCTGATCCCAGAATGGCAGCTGCTCTCTCTTGAACTTCCCCTGACCTCATGCTGGACACACCACACACACACAAACACATACACCAGCCTCCTCTCTCATCCTCCAACCTCGTTTTTTCACAGAACAGCCTCTTAGCCCCTGCCCCCTCCCATGCTCTGATTCTGGGAATTATTTCCTTTTGCTCTGGGTTTCCCCAGATTTAGGCACAGATTCCTCACCAGCAGCCAAATGCTCGTCTGTGGATCTGGAGAGTCCAAGGGAGAGAAGTCATCCAGGAGAAGAGGAAACGCAGGCCACATGGGGTCATGGGGTCACCCTGAAGAATGTGAATCCAGCTATCCCAGGTCATTCTAGGTTGACATTTTTGAAGATGTCAAACTTCTTGGAAAGAAACTCTAAGAAGATCCTTGGTGCACGTCATTGTAGCAAATTATGCGATGAAATCCTAAACCAGGTGATCAATCCTCATTCCAAAGTCATGGATCAGCCTTAAGAAGGGCAAGCAGGTTGTGGGTATTAACTAAAGGAAATGAACAAAACTGGGGCAGATCCCACAAAGGCCCAGGTAGGAGAAGCAGCTTAGGCCAATGGCTAAGTAATCATCTGTATTAGTCAGCTCAGGCTTCCAGAGAAAAATACTACAGACTGGGTGGCTTAACCAGAAATCTCTTTTCACACATTCTGGAAGCCCAATATCACGATCAGAAGTTCCTGCCAATTCAGTTTCTGGTGCGAGCGCTCTACCTGGCTTGCAGAAAGCAGATGCCTCCCTGGGTCCTCACAAGGCCTTTTCTCCTTGCTTGAGCTGGGGTAGGGCAGGAGCCCAAGCTCTCTGGTATCTCTTCACTTAAGCACACTAATTCTATCAGATCAGGGCCCCAAGCTTATGACCTCATTTAATTTTAATTATCCTTAAAGGCCCCTTCTCCAAATACAGCTCCACTGGGGATTAGGATACAAGATACGAATTTTTTGGGGGGGATACATACAATCAGATCATAACACCCTCCACAGCCTCCTCCTCCCATGAAGGCTCTGGTCTCTTAGCTCTGCTCACTGGGAACTTCCCAGGCACTGGGTCCTCCTATTCCTCTCCTCACAGACTTCCTCCTTCTCTCTCTCTGACCCAGATGCCTCCACATGAGGCACAGCTGTTGCCTGGCTGACACTCAAAGGCAGTGGACTGACTTGCATTCACCTGGATGACTTTCAGAAGACAGGGGCCACCACTGACTGATATGCTTGCAGAAATGTGTTCACCGAGGAGACGGGCTGTGGTGGCAGAATAATGCTTCCCCAAAGATGTCCACATCCTGGTCCCTAGAGTGTGTGAACATGTTACCTGACATGGCGAAAGAGACTTTGCAGGTGTGATTACATTCAGGCCCTTGAGATGGGGAGGTTGTCCTGGAGGGCCCCATGGAATCCCAAGGGTCCACGTAAGTGAAAGGGAGGAAGAAGAGTTGGGGTCAGAATAATGCGTTCTGAGAATGACTTGATCAGCCGTGACTGGCTCTGAAGACGGAAGGGGGTTATGAGAGTAGAATGTGGGCACCTTCCAGAGGCTGGAAAAGGCAAAGAAAGAGATCCTCCCCTAGAGCCTCCAGAAAGGACCTCAACCCCACTGTCACATTGATTTTAGCCCAGTGAGATGCATCTTGGAATTCTGATCTCCAGAACCATAAGATAATAAATGTGCGTGGTTTTAATTCACTAAGTGTGTGGTAATGTGTTACAGTAGCAACAGGAAACTCCTACAGTGGACATCGGTGGCCATTTGTTACCATGGCTGTAGACCAATTACTCTAGCCCCAGAAATGTGAACTTTCAAGCTTGTCAATTCTCAGTGGAGATAATGTAAATAATACTGGATGGTGTACCAAACCATCCCCTTATAAGAGGCTGAAACCCTCACCCTGTGCTCAGGGATAAACATCTAGTATGCTCCGAGGCTGGGTGGTACACGCGTGTATATTTGAGACAGGGTTGCATGGCCTTGGGCACTGGATTTACAATGTTCTCCACGGGGCTAGCTGCAGGGGGTTTTATCTGAACCCCCTGCCTGTGTATGAGGAGCTTCCCACATTCCACAACTTTTAAGGATCACATACTGGCTTTCACAGTTTTCCTAGGGGCTAAGATGTGGGTCTATTACCAAGAGCTGGCCAATCCCCATGAGTAACAATGACCCCAGCATTTGACAGGAGTTGAGAGGCACAAGGAGTAGGCCCTGGGGAAATTCTTCCCGTCCCGTGCAACAGAAGACTCTCCCCACCTCCAGATCCTTAGTTTAACACCGACCAGGTGCAGCAGAAGTCGCAGAGCCATGGGCAGTGTCTAGTGTCCAGGGCCAGTAGTGTCACCTGTGCAGAGCCACAGGGGTTGTCACTCAGCAGGGGGCACCCGTGCCCTTCCCGTTTGGTCTGTGTGCTCCCTTCCATTGGCCTTGCTTATTCCTCCCTGTTTGTAGAGCCTGGTTCTCCAGTTGGCTGGAGAGTCTCTGAGCTAGCACTATCCCTTGAAGAAAGTATATTTCAGAGGAAAGGAGCCAGAGTCTATTTCTGATGGCTGCAGAGAGAGAAAGGAGGGGAAAGGGAGAAAGCAGGGAGGAGGAAAGGAAGCTTCTTCCTGGAAGTTGGCTGGGTGCTGAGTTCCTCTGCGTCCAGGATTCTCCGCAAGAGTCACTTTCCCCCTTAAGCCAGAGGCACCCTCAAGGATCCAGTCACTCCACTCCTTGCTCTCTGGTCTGAAAACACAAGCTGGCTTCCTTCTCCAGCCTCCGCGGCCCCGGCCCCCACCCCCACCCGCAGGGCGAACCAGTCTTACCCAGAAAGAGAAAACAAATCAACAAACAAACCAACCGCACTTTCCAAGCAAACACGTCATCTTTCTAACCCCTTCTTTTGGTCATCCGCTTCTTTTTCAGAATCTTCATTTCCCGTATTCTGTATGGTGAGGAAAGCAAAAGCACGGTCCCTGGGGCACCACGAGAACCAAGTAGGAAGGACGTGCACAGACAATACACCGAGCAGCACTGTGGGAGGCAACCTTGAATCTGTGTGTCTATGCACAGGACACAGACATGTGCTTTCATTGTGTTCCTATAAATATATACCTGTAGCCCTTGCCTTACGACTTCTTTACTACTAACAAACATTTTGGGTCAGTCACACAGGATCCCGGAATTCCCCTCCTCGGTGTGTAACGCAAGACAGGAGGGAAGAATGCCAGGAGGCTGGCAGAACCCGCCAGTATTTCAGATGAAAGCTTAGAGGTCCGTTACCTATGTGGGCGGAAATCACGACGTCACGTCCCCTTTCGGCAGCCGATGCGCCCATTGGTCATCTGGGCAGGGGTGGGAGGGGAGATGACGGCCCAGGGACCCGGCGTGGGTGGGAGGAGGGGAGCCGCCTTAGAAGTCAGGGATGGGGCTTGGCTTATGTAAATTTTGCAGCGCGGGGGTGCCATTCCTGGCCAGCCACTCCCCGGGCTGTGGAAGTTTTCTGGAGATGTAGCTCGGATTTTCTTAGGAGAGTTGTTTGGAGGGGCGTGGAAGAGGAGGGGGTGCGGGGGGTGGTGGAGGGGCTGGGGTGGGGGTTGTGGCAAAGTGAGCGTGTGTGTACAGTGGAAGAGCCTAAGGCTGTGCGGGGGCGGGGAGAGAAACGTTCATACTTACCTGGCAGGGGAGATACCATGATCACGAAGGTGGTTTCCCCAGGGCGAGGCTCACCCATTGCTCTGGGGGTGTGCTGACCTCTGCGATTTCCCCAAATGCGGGAAACTCCACTGCGAAATTTGTGGTAGTGGGGGACTGCGTTCGCGCTCTCCCTTGGCAATGGATACAAAAAGACAGATAAATCCAAGCAACTGCGATAGTGGGTGTAAAAGCGGTTGAGCAAGGACTGTGACCTTCAAGCTTATCCCAGAGTTTTGCATTTTTTTTTTTTTTAATCTTTTTCTCTAGCGCACTGGGTAAAGATGGTAGATAAGCCAGTAACGCTTCAATGAAAACTGGGAGGTCTGCATCACGGCCAATGCCTAGCCAGGTTCTTTCTTTCCCTGCACAAACCAAACACAGGCTTTTGTTACCACTGCAGATATAAGTTTCTCTGCAGATTTAAGCTTCAAGGGGTTTTCCTACTTCAGGATTTCATTCTGACTGTGGAGCTCTGTTCTATACCCTGCAAAAATCTTGCACAATCTTCACCGGTGTTTCCAACTTGGACTTCAAAGTAGGGGTGGCCCACCATACACACTCATAAGGACCTGGGTTTATCCTCCTGCCAACAACAACAGAAAACGTGAAACAAAGACTTTGAAGAGACTGGGGCATCAGGTGAAAAAGGACAGTGTGTGGTTCCGGAGAGGTGGTGGGAAACAATGGCTCCAATTTACTGTCTGCAGAGAGTTTCCAAGCAGGGCACTCCAGGGCAAACTGAAAAGGAGCCCGGTGGACCTTGCTGAGTTGAGGACACTGAACCTGAAGTCCAGGGAGGCCAAAGGAGCTAGGGTCCACAGAACAGACTCCCAGAGGGGAGAGAGATGCTGAAAGTAACTCAGAGAGAACTGCAGAGGAGATCCCTCCTGCATGCAGCACAGTACTGATCAGTGCAGCCCTGGCAGGAAACTCCCCAAGGTCAGGGGGAGAGCTTTGACAGGATCAGAGAACAGTGCCTGGCACTCACACAGATAGTGCTTGTCCCCAACAGATAGACTGCAAGGAAGAAAACAAAACAGACAGACAAAACCTCTCAATTCATGAGGGCGTGGGGTGGAGTACTCAGGAATGTCTTGCCTCACGAGGGCAACTAGTTAGCCATAAACTGAGTGCTGCTCAGAACCACTTAGTGAATCATCAAAGCACGACCTGAAAGGATCAAACTGTTTGCAAGTAACTTGAATGCATCCCTGAAGAAAGCCCAACGTTTACAGGAACACACAACTCTCCATCATCCAACAAGGCAACATTCACACTATCTGGCATTCCATCAGAGATTCGGAGGTATCCAAACAGGCAGGGCAAATGACCCATAATGCAGAGACACATCGATCATGTGCAAACGACCCAGAGCTGACACCGGAGAAGGACATTAAAACATTTATTCCAACTGTATTCCGTAACTTCAAACAGTTCAGTAGACACATGGGAAACATAAAAAAGACCCAAGTGAACTTTAAGAGATACAAAAAGAAAAAAAGAAAAAAAAAAGATGAAAACTACAACGTACTGCAAGGGATTAACAGCGAGCAATTAGAAAATGCAGAAAACAAAAGTTTTTTAAAATCATTTATTTATCAAGAGAAACTATTCCTTAGCCCAGATATTCATAGTTCACAGTTTCACAGTTCAGGAATACAGGTAAGTGCCAAACTTCCATGAAACTCAACCCAAAGAAATTATATGGCACTTAGAATGCTCCTTCAGGAACAGTCTGCCTTTATATTCCAAAATCACTTTGCACTCTGAAAGATACCAGCCTTCCTCATCTCCTCAAAATCTTTCATGGAATCATAATTTCTGTAGAAATCTGCATATGCCTTCTTTCTTGGTTCAGCCACAGCAAACTTACACAAAGTTGCAACTCCCAGGGAGACAATGAATGCTCCAACCATATGAAATCGCAGACGCTTGGCCAGAAGGCCACGCATCTGAGGTTTCATCAAAGAACTGGAAGCCATGGTAGTTTTTCTCCTTGACAGCTCAACGATGACGTCCTTCCAGACAGATGGAGAAATGGACCAGAAGAAACAAAATTTTTTTTTTTGAAGGTGGCAAAACAACAGTAATTGTTGACTTAAGTACAGAGGAAGGAGCAAACCCTTCTAATGAGTTCATTAGGTGCACAGGCAGCTTCCTAAAAGGTTCCTGGCAGCACCCACTTATCCAGCACGGAGCACAGCTCTGAGATGCCACCAAGGAAGGGGCTCGCCCACCAGGGAGTTCTTGTATTAAATACCCAGGTCGAAATAATGTGGGCCCCGTTTGCAAGGAGTTGAACTTTGTCTTGGGTTGGCAGTAATGTAGGAGGTCCATCCAGCTCCTCAGAGGGGAATGCAAAGATTTTCTGTGATTCTGTTTTCCTAGTCATCCAGTCAAGGCCTGGTCTGTGGCTCGGTGTGGTGGGGTGCCAGCCCAGTGAGTGCTGGCAGTGGTGACGTCATGAAGCATTACCCACGAAAGGGTGTGGGTCCTCTGAAGTCCAGGATTTGAGGAATGGCCTGAGGACAGATTATGCTATTTTTAGTCGTCATGTTGAGCCCACTGTAAAACAGCTGCTGTGAGGAGAATCATGTCTGAGAGGGAATGCAGGCATCTCCATCTCTTTTTCTCCCCCAGTTCTGGATGGAGCTGCAAGGAGTTAAGGTACTCTTTAGACCAAGGCATGGCAGTTTTCTAGGCATGTTTAGAGATGTAGGTGCTCTTCCTGGAAGGCTAGATTATCCACCACTTTCAGTGCGTCACCACTTAGAGATCTTTGGGTCTGCCTGTTGCCTCCTGCACCAGTGCAGCTTTGTGAGGCCCTCACTGTTGTCTAATCCAGCCTGTGTCCCCTCCTCATCACACCCCAGCAGGTGCCCTGATCCCAGCGAGGGCTTCTTCTCATTGCCTCCCAAATTGGCCATAACGTAATTTTTTTGTGTGTAGTTGATTTACAGTGTTGTGTTAGTTTCAGGTGTACCACGAAGTGACTCGGTTATATTGGGTTGGCCAAAGAGTTGGTTCGGGTTTTTCGGTAACAAACTTCAGAAGAAACAGATTTTAATAGGAATTGCATTGACTCTGCAGATCACTTTGAGTGGAAAGCCACAGTCCCAAATGAAAGGGTGCAGGCGCCCTGAGACCAGGCGGTGAATACTCCGCTTTGGGGGTGCCGCGCAAGTGGTGCACAGAGCCTGATTGCCGACGTCAGAGCTTGAGTAAGAGATTCCCCCCATCCGTGTGCGTGTGCCTTCATCCTCTGGCAGCTGCCCTGGAATGTACAAGGCGGATGACTTAGCAAGGGCAGCCCTCCAGGGGGTGCCAAGAGACCGGGGCACCAGGGTTAAAAACCGGGATGAACGCGCGTACTGGGGATCCGCTGGGTGGAGATTCCAGGAGAGTTCAGGCCGTGGGGCGCGGGGGAGGCACTGCAAGGGCAGACGCATAAAAGCGGCGGCTGAGGGCCCGCTAATCAGATGCCAAGCCAAGTTCGTCCCTCAGTGGGCTCGAACCACCAACCTTTCGGTTAACAGCCGAACTCGCTGCGTGATTGCGCCACAGAGACAAAAGGCTGCAGGGTTTTGTTGTAACATCCTGGAATCAGAATGCATTCCCCGGTTCTTTCCAACCCAGCGGAAAATAGAGTCAAATGCCTCTATCTTGTCCAACCTCGCTGGCCCCAGAGGCATTGAGTCTCGTCCCTCAGGAACGTCCGGCCGTGGACACCGAGCCCGAGTCAGCTGCGGGCTCCGACGAAACAACGCCAGGGCCATGACCATCCTCGCCTGCTCCTGGCCGCCCCCCGATCCGCGGGACGACTGCAGCCTCTCTCGGGCCAAAGTCCCCGGTTTCCCACTCGTGATCCGCCTTACTCGTCGTGCTCACCGCAAGTCCCCCCTCACCCCACCCCACCCCCAGGTCCAGTGGTCGGGCGGGAGAAAGGACAGCAACCGGCTGTGTCCCCACCGCGCTGCCTCCTCTTGGCGCTTCCAGAGAAGGACTCCACGAGGCACGACCTGGAGTTTGCGCACCAGGCAGCCCCTCGCCCGGAACAGGGCCTGGCATCCAGCAGGTGCCCAATAAATGTCTGGCTGAGGATGCATTCCGCCGCAGGGGCCGGAGGTGGTGGGTCCACCGAGAATTCTTATGCCACCTCTAAGTTTTTAGTCCTAGAGGAACGTAAAAAAGTTCTATAAAGTCCAAGAGGGCACCACTTGGACCGGCTCTGAGCTCCCCATGTAAGACGGTACGCCGGCCTCAGCCTGCGGGTGCAGGTGTCATGTCTGAGAGGGATGAAGGAGGAAAGCTTCAAAGTAGAAAGACGGTTGGGGTAGGCAATCTGGAGTATGAGGGAGAGAGGGAGAGAGACTGGTTCATCTCTAGCCATCTGCTTACCTCCAGTGCTAACGTCGACCCGACCACCGCTCCGTGGATCCCCCGGTGGAGCACAGTGGTCGCGGTGTGATTGGTGCGGTGATGGAAGCCTGGCTGCTTGGGTCTGAATTCGAATCCTAACAGAGAACCGGCTTCCCGTGCCTGATCACCGCCGGCAATAGCCTGTGGGTCTACCTTTTGGACTTGGTGGCTTGCCCCCTACTGCCCACAGAGCAGGTGGGCGAGGGGACGCGGCGCACACCTCACCGGGGGACTCAAGCTCTGAGGCGGCCCAGACTTCGCCCGAGGCCCCCAAGGCCTGAAGTCAGCATCCCCTCCAGGTCTCCCCTGCGCTGAGAAGAGTGCCTGGGGCTCCAGGAACAAACTTCTCCTCTGTCTAACTGGGGACTTGGCTGGGTTGGTCAGAATCAACCCTTTTCTGGCCTCATGGGGCCGAGCGCCCCCTGCAGGGGCCTCGAGGGGTCGCTCTGTTCCTGCCGATTGGATTTTGGCTTGCAAAGAACAAGGGCTCAGGCAGATTTTGATTTCCCTGGCTTAGGCTGTGCAGGCTGATACAAGCAAGGCTCAGGGGCTGCAGCCACCCAAACAAGGAACCTCTCCTGTCTGTCGTCGTCTTTGTGAATGGCCAGCTCCTATACATAGAAAAATCCGCAATAACCCACACAACAGAAAACTACCAGTCAACAAACGAATTCTGTAGAGTGGCAGAGTACAGATAGGCAAAAATCAGTTGTATATCTATACATTAGAAGTGGAGAATCTGAAAAAGAAATTAAGAAAACAATTCGATTTAAGATTGAAGAGGAAAATTAGAAGTTTGGAATCAGCTAGAAATAACTTCATGCTTGCTCTGCTTTTGTAAAATCTGCTTGCTGCAACCAAGATAAGAACAGATGACCTAGCAATCAACTGTAACCTTAAGATGTTCTGATAAATATGGAATGTTCTGCTCTTGCTCCTGCAAGTTTCTGTTTGGAAACCCTCTGCGAGGGACCCATAACAACTCCCACTCTGTAACTGCCCACAACCTATAGTAAGCAGGTAACCAATCAACCAAAATGCTAAGGGGGCCGCCGGCTTAATAAATCTGAGTTCTCCAACTCTCCGAGTGTGGTGCTTGGTTTCTCGACAGACCGATTCGATTTCTGCAACAAGATAGCACCCAAAAGAATGTAATATTTATGAATTGAATTAACATATACAAGGAGGTGAAACTTGCACACTGAAACCCACAAAACATAGTTGCAAGTGATGAAAGCATACCTAAGGAAATGGAAAGACAGCTTCCACAGATCTCTCTCCCTCTCTCTCTCCCTTTCTCCATCATACTTGAGGTTGCCTACTCCAACCGTCTCTCACCTTAGCAGCTTTCCTCCTTCATCCCTCTCAGACATGACACCTGCACCCACAGGCTGAGGCCACTGCACCGTCTTGGATGGGAGCTCAGAGCTGGTCCAGGTGGTGCCCTCTTGGACTTTCTAGAACTTTTACCTGGTTCTAAATCAGCTGCCAGAAGAAAGGTTTTGAAGAGCAGCCGATTGGAAAACTCTAGGTTCCTCTAGGACTAAAAACTTAGAGGTGGCATAAGAATTCTCGGTGGACCCACCACCTCCGGCCCCTGCGGCGGAATGCATCCTCAGCCAGACATTTATTGGGCACCAGCTGGACGCCAGGCCCTGCTCCGGGCAAGGGGCTTCCTGGTGCGCAAATTCCAGGTCGTGCCTCGTGGAGTCCTTCTCTGGAAGCGCCAAGAGGAGGCAGCGCGGTGGGGACACAGCCGGTTGCTGTCCTTTCCCCCACACGACCACCGGACCTGGAGGTGGGGTGGGGTGAGGGGGGACTTGCGGTCAGCGCGACGAGTGAGGCCGATCACTAGTGGGAAACGGGAGACTTTGGCCCGAGAGAGCCTGCAGTCGTGCTGCGTAGAGGGGCTGCTTTTAAGGAGGCCAGGAGCAGGCGAGGATGGTCGTGGGCCCGGCGTTGTTTCGTCGGAGCCCGCAGCTGATTCGGTCTCGGTGTCTACGGCCTGACATTCCCGAGTGACAAGACTCAGTGTCTCTGGTGCCAGCGAGGTTGGACAAGATAGTGGCATTCTACTCTGTTTTCTGCTGGGGCTGGAAGGGACGGGAAATACATTGTTTCCAGAATGTTACAGCAAGATCTCGCAGCCCTATGTCTCTGTGGCGCAATCGGTTAGCACGTTCGGCTGTTAACCGAAAGGTTGGTGGTTCGAGCCCACCCAGGGACGAGCTTCGGCCTAGAATCGAAGGAGGTCTCAGCTGCCGCTTTTCCGTGTCTGCCCAATTGCCCTTTCAGTTCCTCCCCAGCGCCCTTCTTCAGGAATCTCCACCCAGCCCAGCTGATCCCCAGCACGCTCCTTCCTCCCGGTTTTTAACCCTGGTGCCCCTGTGTCTTGGCACCACTCCATGGAGGGCTGCCCCTCACTAACTCATCTGCCTTGTACATTCCAGGGCACCTGCCAGAGGATAAAGGGACATGCACACGGGTGGGGGGAATCTCTTACTCAAGCTGGGATGTCGGCAATCAGGCTCTGTGCACCACCTGCACGGCACCACAACGCGCAGTATTCACGGACGGATCTCAGACGCCTCCACCCTTTCATTTGAGACTGTCGCTTTCTTTTTTCCTTTATTGCCCCACCCCAGGTACCATAATCCAGGTTCAGAATACTGCTTTCGATTCCCTCCAGCCCTGCTTCAGACAACCCTCCCTCAAGCCCCAAGCAATATTAATCTGCTTTCTGCCTCCATAAGTTTCTTTTCTGGACATTTCAGATAAATGGAATAAATCAATATGTAGTGCTTTGTGACTGGCGTCTTTCACTTAGCACAATGTTTCTGAGGTTTATCCATGCTCTGGCTTGAGTTTCTTTGCTTTTTATTACTGAGTAGAATTCCACTGTGTAAATATACCACATTTCAGGTGCCATTCACTAGTTGATGGGCATTTCAGTGTTTCCTGTTTTTTGATTTTGTGGGTGTTTTTCTTTTGGTTTTGCTATTATAAATAATGCTGCTATAAATACATTGAACAATCTGCACCTATGTTTCATTTCTCTTCAATAGATATAAAGAAGTGGAATTGCTGGGTTTATGGTAAGCTTATGCTTAACTTTTGAGAAACTGTCAAACTGGTTTCCAAAGTGGCTGTATCATTTTTACATTCTGACCAGCAACATCTGAAGGTTCAGTTTCTCCACCTTCTCACAAGCACTTGCTATGGTCTATCCTACTTAAACATAGCCATCCTAGTCGGGGAAAAGTGATATCTTGTTGTTTTAATGTGCATTTTCCCAATGGACACTGACATTGAGCACCTTTTCTTAAGATTATGACCCATGTATTTGTCTTCTTGGGGAAAATGTCTATTCAAGTCTTTGGCTGATTTGAAAAATTGTGTTGCATCTTTCTATTGAGTTGAAGTAGCTCTCTAGCAATTGTAAATACAATTCCTTCATTGGCAATTTGATATGCATATATTTTCTCCTAGTCTGTGGTTTGTCCTTTCATTTTCTTAATGCTGTCTTTTGAGGCAAAGTTCTCAATTTTCATGAAAGTTCTCTTCTATATAACACGTTTGCTGTAGTATCTTAGAACTCTTTGCTTAACCTAAATGCACAGTAACTTTTCTCCTATGTGTCCCCTTGAAGTTTTGTTTTAGCTCTTACATTTAGGTCTGTGGTTCATTTTGAGTTAATTGCTATATGTGGTGTCATTTCAAGCAAAGTGCCCTATGACGGCAAGAGATCTTGGAGGTAAATTACCTTTAAGAGTTAATCTCCCCCAGGCCAGGACACTGAGATTTCATATTCCTGCACCCTTTATTGAGCGGCTAAGTGCCTAGGGAGAGGTCAAATAAATGGGTTCTGGTGCTCATACACTCCATGTACTTCCCATTCTCTGGGACTGGGAACAAGGTAGCTCTATGAGTCAGAGGACTGTCCTACTCAGAGGAGGCCTTCGTCACAAAATAGACCAAAAGCAGGAGAGGGTTACACAGGAAGGATCAAAGGGATCCAGGTGATCTGGGTTGGGCTTCTAGAAGGTCTCCTACTGAGTGGATGGGAAGGAGGACTTGCACAGCACGAACTCAGTGAACATATACCTGGAGGGATCACAGCAGATTGAACACATTTTGCACTTTCGTAAACGTTATTGCCAACATGAAAACAGTGGGGTGTGTGCATTTGTGTGCATATATGTTTGTGTTTGTGTATGTGCGTGTGTGTGTTACCTCGGCTATCATAAGGTGTGTGGATCAGGAATCTGGAGTTACTCCGTCTAGGGAAAGGATAGGGGATCAAGAGCCAGATCAAGAGCCATTCTCAGCTCTGAGAGAATCCTAAGCATTGGCTGGCATTTCCCAAGCTCAACCCAGAGACCCTACAATTTGAAGATTCCTGGGTTTGTCATGTGGGTCAAAGGTACACTAGCAGACAGAAGTTGACATGCTGAGTACAGAAATAGACAAAGAAATACAATATTCCGTAGACAGACCACATTCCTTACCGCCCTCACTGTAGTGGTCTCACTGAAAATAGGAATGGGCAATTGAAACGTGGTATGCAACACAGGTTATGGGAACAGGTTGAAAGTGTCGGTTAATAGTATAAATTATTGTGTCCTCAGATTGAATTTGCTGGAAAGTAAAGTGGGGACTCCACTGAAAAATGTTCTAGGTTCTGCAGGAAGAAATGTAACTGAGCATGACCTCATGGGGCCTTCACAGGACAACCCCCTCCCCAACACCCATGTCCTCTGTCTGACTCCTGACTATAGAAAAATTTTAGCTGAAGGATAAAGTTAATCAGAAAAATGAGAGAATGCAGAAGCAAAGGAAAATAGTCAAACAAGACAAAATAATAATTAGCCATTAACCAAAGTGAAGGACCTTTAGGTCCTCCTCAAGGGCAATAGGTGATATTCTAAGCCATAGCCTTTGAGCTGTTTTGCAGATACTGAAAACCCCGCCAGGTGATACAAGTTAACTACAAGGTGACCAGACTGTAACCATGACATAAGCTGCTCCATCCAACACAATTCTGAGAACTCACCTCAAAGGAATGGGAACAAAGCATCTCTGGACCTGAAGATTAACCGTACTTCAAACAATCAAGGTGACACTCATCAGGCCACCGCAGGAACAATTTCAAGTTGACTGTCAGAGCCAACTGTCCTGTTCTGCACAAAGCCCCCTCCCTCAACCTATATACTCATGAAACTGCCCTTTAAAAGCTCTTGCCCACTGATTGGCAGTTTTGGAATTGGCTTATGGACACAAGTCTGCCTTCTCCTCATGTTGCTGGCCTCCTGAATAAAGCAACCTTCCCTTTCCTACCAACACTTGTCTTTCCAGTACTGGCTTTTGAGCAGCAAACAGCTGAACCTGAGTTCATTATCAGATGTGGGGAGGCTACAGGAGAGTGCAATTATACAACTCAGTATAACGCAGATAACAACATCTTCCACGCTTCATGCAGTTTTTCTTTCATTTTTTCTGAGGCCATGGTCTCATGCATAAGTCTAAATACATTTGTACCAAGAAAGTTGATATCAATACAAAACACACAAAATCTGCCATTACATTCGGCAGTGCATGTTCCTAGTGGTACTGTAGCCGGGTTTATACCAGCAAGTAGCCAAATTGTGGCTAACTTTGAATGCAGCCCCAAGATAGCCATGTGTTTGCTTCTCCTTGGCCCCACCTCTAGCTTAAGCACTACATCTGAGCTGGCTCCATTACTGGGGGAAGATGTAGGTCAAATAGTGCATAATGCAAATGGGGGAAAGCATAGCAAAAAGCAGGCATGCTCATAAGTGAGTTAGGATTCCAGAGAGGAGTGTGATCATGCTATTGTGAAGAAAAACATGTCTAGCTCTCTCTCTGAAATATGGCACTGACTAATCAGAGATGCTGGGAGAAACCACTGTACCTTCTCTCAAAGAAAGACAAGTAAATCCCTACTGATGTATAAACTGTGCCTAAAATCTCCACCTAGACAGTTTAGGGATAGAAGGGAAACAGTATTTCTTCTAGTTGCTATCATTTCCTTTCAGTGGGGGATGGCCTGGAAAGAAAGAAAAATATCCTGGTCAACTTCCCTTGTAAATAGTTAGCGAGGAATCTCCTGGCAAATGCATTAATGCTGGTTACTATTGGGAGACGATTTACCTATGGAATACTTTCAGTGGGATGTATCTAGTCTGTGTTGAACTCTTTAGGGGATCAAACCTAGAATCCCGGGATTTAAGTGGACTAGTTCCCTGGAGACTGTCACATTGATTAAGTAAGTGTCAGCATAGGAGATGACCCCAAGAGCTCCATTCTGTGTAACTGATGACCTCATACATCACTTAGAGACCATGTGTGTTGAGGCTGGGCCAGAGCATGTGCTAATGTGGGAAGAAGGTCCTTGCAGTCAGTGCTGGTGAGCTCAGACGTTCTGTTGCTTTGCTCATCCTTCACAATTAACTTCCTCCTTGAAAATGTGAGTAAAACTCGACACTGGGCAAGATTTACGATTTTTTGTGTTTTTCATGTTATCTCCATTTCAAGTGGATGTGCTCGTATACCATTCACTGACATTTTATATATCACAGTTTTAACTTCGTTAAAAGTCACTGTTGGCCAAAGTCAAACCAGGCTAATCAGTGTACAAATTGATTGGCACATCACGGATTAAACATTCAATGGCCTTTATAACCACGTATTTTGCTAGAGTGTCTTCCAAAATCACTACTGTTCTTCTGCAGGTACCATGAGCAGCTCCAAAATCCCAAGGTCATCTTTGCCTGATACCTTGTGGTCACTGTCATCAACTTCAGTCACTTTATCCTGTACATTGAAGGTCTCTGTATTATTACATGATTTGAGAGACAGAGATGGAATGTATAGTTTGTTTAAGTGCAGCAAGAGACTCCTGTTTCTCTGTGGATCAATGGAGTTGAATAGCACTCTTTGTTCCACATAAGCTTTCTCAGAGTTTTTTTCCTCAAGAATTGTTGATTACTCTTTTTTTTCCCCCTGATTATTGGTCTGTATCTTTAGCCAGTAATTTTTAGCTTTGAAAATATCCTTCTCTTTCTTTATTTTTTTTAAATTTATTTATTTTTTTTTGGGGGGGGGGTACACCAAGTTCAACCATCTGTTTTTATACACATATCCCCATATTCCCTCCCTCCCACAACTCCCCCCCACCCTCCCCGTCCCAGTCCTCTAAGGCATCATCCATCCTCAAGTTAAACTCCCTTTGTTATACAGCAACTTCCCACTAGCTATCTGTTTTACAGTTGGTAGTATATATATGTCTATGCTGCTCTCTCACTTCGTCTCAGCTTCTCCTTCACCCCCCGCCCCCCCAAACCTCGAGTTCTCCAGTCCATTCTCTGCACCTGCGTCCTTGTTCTTGTCTTGTCACTGAGTTCATCAGTCCCATTTTTAGATTCCGTATATGTGAGTTAGCATACAATATTTGTCTTTCTCTTTCTGACTTACTTCACTCTGTATGACAGACTCTAGGTCTATCCACCTCATAACATATAGCTCCATCTCATTCCTTTTTATAGCTGAGTAATATTCCATTGTATATATATGCCAAATCTTCTTTATCCATTCATTTGTTGATGGGCATTTAGGTTGCTTCCATGTCCTGGCTATTGTAAATAGTGCTGCAATAAACATTATGGTACATGTTTCTTTTGGGATTATGGTTTTCTTTGGGTATATGGCCAGTAGTGGGATGACTGGATCATATGGTAGTTCTATTTGTAGTTTTTGAAGGAACCTCCAAATTGTTTTCCATAGTGGCTGTACCAACTTACAGTCCCACCAACAGTGCAGGAGAGTTCCCTTTTCTCCACACCCTCTCCAGCATTTGTTGTTTCCAGATTTTGTGATGAAGGCCATTCTGATCGGTGTGAGGTGATACCTCATTGTGGCTTTGACTTGCATTTGTCTGATGATGAGTGATGTTGAGCATCTTTTCATGTGTTTGTTGGCCATCTGTATGTCTTCTTTGGAGAAATGTCTATTTAGGTCTTCCGCCCATTTGTGGATTGGCTTATTTGCTTTTTTGGTATGAAGCTGCAGGAGCTGCTTGTATATTTTGGAGGTTAATCCTTTGTCCGTTGTTTCATAGGCAATTATTTTTTCCCATTCTGAGGGTTGCCTTTTAGTCTTGTTTATGGTTTCTTTTGCTGTGCAAAAGCTTTTAAGTTTCATGAGGTCCCATTTGTTTATTCTCGATTTTATTTCCATGATTCTAGGAGGTGGGTCCAAAAGGATCTTGCTTTGATGGATGTCATAGAGTGTTCTGCCTATGTTTTCCTCTAGGAGTTTTATAGTGTCTGGCCTTACATGTAGGTCTTTCATCCATTTGGAGTTGATTTTTGTGTATGGTGTTAGGAAGTGTTCTAATTTCCTTCTTTGACATGTTGCTGTCCAATTTTCCCAGCACCACTTATTGAAGAGGTTGTCTTTTTTCCATTGTATATTCGTGCCTCCTTTGTCAAAGATAAGGTGCCCATATGTGTTTGGGCTTACCTCTGAGTTCTCTATTCTAGTCCATTGATCTTCCTTTCTATTTTTGTGCCACTACCATACTGTCTCGATCACTATGGCCTTGTAGTATAGTTTGAAGTCAGGAAGCCTGATTCCACCAACTCCATTTTTCCTTCTCAAGATTGCTTTGGCTATTCGGGGTCTTTTGCGTTTCCATACAAATCGTAAGATTTCTTGCTCTAGTTCTGTGAAAAATGCCATTGGTAATTTGATCGGGATTGCATTGAATCTGTAAATTGCTTTGGGTCATACAGTCATTTTCACTATGTTGATTCTTCCAATCCAGGAACATGGTATGTCCCTCAATCTGTTTGTGTCGTCTTTGATTTTTTTCATCAGTGTCTTAAAGTTTTCTGCATACAGATCTATTGCCTCCTTAGGCAGGCTTATTCCTAGATATTTTCTTCTTTTTGTTGCAATGGTGAATGGGAGAGTTTCCTTAATTTCTCTTTCTGCTCTTCCGTTGTTCGTGTATAGGAATGCAAGAGATTTCTGTGCATTAATTTTGTATCCTGCTACTTTACTAAACTCATCAATTAGTGTTAGCAGTTTTCTGGTAGAGTCTTTAGGGTTTTTTATATATAGTATCATGTCATCTGCAAAGAGTGACAGTTTTACTTCTTCTTTTCCAATTTGGATTCCTTTGATTTCTTTTTCTTCCCTGATTGCTGTGGCTAACACTTCCAAAACTATGTTGAATCATAATGGTGAGAGTGGAAACCCTTGTCTTGTTCCTGTTCTTAGAGGGAATTCTTTCAGGTTTTCCCCATTTAGAACGATGTTGGCTTTTGGTTTCTCATATATGGCTTTGATTATGTTTGCTGATTATTCCATTCATGGTAACATTTTTATACAGAACAGATACTACTTTAGTTGAATCATTCAGAAAATGATTTCCATGAGACAAAAACTAAAAAATAAATCATCACTCCGAAAACTAGCTTTCTGCACTGAGCAAGTTCTGCCTAGGGCTCCAGAGGTTTTGAATAAGCTTGGTGCTTAATTGCTTTAATATATGGTCTATGGGGTTTAGACTATTTTAATAGCACTTCAAATAAATCATTGCAATGTGACTTTAAGCAAGTCACTTAACTTTGAATAGGTTTCAATTGCTGAAGTTTAGGAAGAATTTGGCCAACTGTTGTTTTCCTGCCATAGAATGTACTCTTGAGCTTCCTCACACCCTAAATTCACCCCTCAGTTTGCATGGGGGTTGTGATGCAGGTGGAGCCCCAGTGCAGAAAAACAATCTGCTTGCTCCTTCCTTTACTTAGTCATGAATGCTTAGAGGGACAGCTGGACGTTGTGGCCATTGTCACCCTTGTGAAACCACCAGCCTAGCCAATCCCAGCAGAGTTAGAGTGACACACAGATCAGGGGAACTGCCCATGTTCCAGACTCACAAACCATGAATAGGATGTAGGTTAGAAGATGACTCTCTTTCCCTGGGTAACCCATGAGCTCATTTACCTGTTACTTGAATGGTTGATGGTTTGAGCCCAACAGATAGTGTTCTGTCACTGATCCCAGGTGTTTTTGAGCTCTGTTTGTGCTGCACATTCTCTGTGCACTACTTCTCTGATCCTGATCCTCACCCTCTCCCTTTCAATCAGATACAGGAAAATACTGCCCCTACTCCTAAGGTTCACGTTAGTTTCTAAAGGGCTTGGTAAAAAGAATTATTTCTTTTAAGGGTAAAAACAAGTTCTGGAATTCCAAGCTCACTGACAATATAACCTTTCTTCCTGAGGCTGAGTTTTCTGCAGCTGCTCACTCCTGGACAGCTGGTACCGATTCCCTGAAGCCAAAGAGCGAGAATACGTCTCTCATTGAACAACTTGGTTTGGGGGGTTCTTTTTTGTTCTTTGTTTGTTTGTTGTTTGTTTTTTATTCCTTGTAGCCAGAAAGAACACACTTCAGGGTAAGAGGATGTTAGAAAGAGTCTATTATAAGATTTGGGCTTTGGTTGGGTGATATGGGGGAGGATGGGAGGACGTAGGGGATGTTCCATATTGAGTACTGTTAGCACCAGCAATTTATGATTGAAGTAAGGAAGTAACAGTCATTTTGTTATGAAAAGAAGAGGAGGTTTGGGATTTTGTAGGTTCCACGGTGACCTTGTTTTAGTCTGTGCCTGGAAATGTTTATGAGGTAGACTTGTTTTGCTTGATTTTCAGTCTCAGAATAATCTTGTGTGAGGCTGATATTCCGTATCTGAGATTGTTTACTTCCAATATGAAAACAAATCAGTCAGGCTGTGAGTGTAAGATTAGTTCAGGGCAGCAGACGCTGGTATTTTTTCTTTCTCACTGGAAATCCCTAAAAGAGGGAACAAAAAAAGCAAGCACTCTGGTCCTCAAGCTGTAGATGCAAACCTGACAGGGTATCAGAGTGACTTTAACTAAGTGTTTGGAACTGTTAAAAATATTGTCGGTCATTGTTTGTTTGAGTCCAGGAATGCGCAACCAGCAGGCTACAGTGCCAACTATATCCCCATTATTGCTGGTGTAAGGGTTTTTCTAGTAGCTATTCTTGTAAAAGGAATTTCTCAGCTTAGAAATGGTTTGTACACATGTATCTCATTTTGCTAATCCTGCCCTACTGCCTTGCAAAGAAGCTTTACAAATTCATATTCTCAATCATTTATGAGAAAAGTCTTTTTGCCACTCTGTGTTCAACACTGGATAGCTCTGTACATGCCATTTATTTTGCCAACAATTAACCCCTTATTGAGAGATGTCTTCAAGTGAGTTTACACTCATTGGCTTAACTGACATCCTGGAAAAGCTGATATTTTAATTTTTCTGTGTTCTCTTCTTCTTTATGACTGCTCTGTTCTCTCAGATAAGCTGAGCCAAGTAAAGTGCAAACATATCACTGTTGCTTGGTGGATGCTCTTGCCTGTTGGGTTCATGTATTGTTCGCGATGTTGAGGGTGAGGGATTGATTCACAGAAGAGATATGAGGTTGTGTTAACTTGACTTCCCTTCACAGACAGCCCAGGCTGCTGCCAGTTGGGAACTCACTCATCCTGAGGAGTGAATCTCCATGATTGAGCCTGAGCAAAATAAAAATTAGAAAACAGATTTTTAAGTGTACGTTTCATTTGAATCGGACATTAACTATTAGATCTTTTCTTCATTTGTAGTCAAAACAAAAGGAGAGACTGTGCCGAGACCAGCTCGGCGACTCGAGGTGAGTGACGGGTGCCGCAAGCTTGAAGAAAACAGACACAGACTGAAGAGAAAGATGGGACCGGGGGACTCAAGACCTCTAGGATCAAGAGGCTTGCTGATTCATCCCATGTGGCTTTTATTGAGTTCTTGGCTAACACTCCCAGGTTAATCCCATAAACAATCAAAGGCCTCACATGACTGGGGCAATGATCTTTGTTTGCCTCCTAGGTCCGAGTTGAGCAGGTGTGGATTTGAGCTGGGCCTGGAGAGCAAAACAGCCCTGGGGGCAGGAGACCTCTCTCAGATATTAGGGGTCTGTGCCCCACCCCTGTTGGCCCCTCTGCGGCTGTGCCTGTCTTAGGTTGTTCCTCCCCTGAGGAATCTTATCTGTCTTTGGCTAACCAGTCATCCTCCAGGGCCAAACAGGGTGATATGAGGAAGGGTCTGTGCCCTACCCCTGTTGGCTCCTCTGCGGCTGTGCCTGTCTTAGGTTGTTCCTCCCCTGAGGAATCTTTCCCGTCTTTGGCTAACCAGCCATCCTCCAGGGCCAAACAGGGTGATATGAGGTGTGCAAGTGAGAAAGGGGCTGTGCCCCTAGAGAAGGCCAACCCTCTGCCTATGTCCCCATAGTCTCCACGCCCCACACCCTCAGCTCCTCCACCGCTCAAGCGGGACCTTCTGAATCCCATCGCTCGGCCCACATACTTAAACATTTTCAAGGTTTCAGAAAGGCTCCTGAATGTCTTCCCACAAGACTGCATTCAAAGGACTTTGTTTGGGGAACTTAATAACAGTGGCTGATGTATTGCTCTCCTGGAATTGGTTCGCCTATGCTGGTAACTGATACTTCACATAAGCCTTGTCTGGAGAGCCCAGGAAAACAAGGATCTAAAAACAAATCTGCCACAGGACACAGAGATATATGATAAATTCTTGGATAATATTTTGTGGAGTTAAGTGTTGTACCCTCTTTATTCTTTTCGATTGTTTGGTAACATTAATGACACATTCCTCTACCACCAGAAATGCCCTTCATAGTGTCCTTCATGTTACAAGGGCTTGGAAACAGCCACATGAAGGTGAGCACAAGATTTTTACTGTGATTCTTTGATTTTTTTTTTTTTTGCATACAAGTTTAGCATACGTTTTTTCTGAAAAGTCAGAAAATCAGGTAAGTAGAGATAAGCATCTGAATTAGTTCCCTATTTCTGCCTATTAACAGGTTACAAAAACAATAGTTTAAAGCAATCCATTTTTGTTATCTCAGAATCTTGTTGATTAGAGGTTTGGAAAGATGTAGCTGGGTCCTCTGCCCACACAATTGGCCACTATGTCCTCCCCACCTGAATAGGGCTGATATTGACCACGTCGTGGTGCGACCATCTCCCATGAGGGGCTGCCCTCGTGGTCTCGTGTTCCTCTGGGATCCTCTTTATTGACCTGAATTCTAACCCCCACGATTTCTTGCAGCTCACCTGAAAGAAAGAGGCTTAGGAGAAAGCCTGGAATGTGGAGGCCCAGAACTGATCTCTGCCATGTCCTTCTCCAAGAGGAGAATAAAATAACAGAGGTCTTCATAAAACAGGACCCATATGAGGGCTGAGATCCCCAGCGATTAGAGCAGGGGAGAAAATCTAAAAGACAATGGAGGCACTAAAAGCCCCGAATGAAGAAGCAGGGTCCTCTTTGTGTTCCACTTCAGGTAGGTGCCCTTCCTGGAAAAGAAGACATTTCCCCTTGGCAGAGCACCTTGGACAACGGACTTGGTTTGATCCCACTGGGTCATTCCTGTTGCCACTAGGCTTTTGGGGTCTCCATTCTAAAGTGCTTGTTTGAAGGTGTGGCTTCTTCCTTTCATGAAAATCTCCTGGGAATTTCTGTCTGAAATGCAGTTTCTTGGGCCTTTAAGAAGCAGCACAATGACCCTGATGTAGGTGTTCTTTAGCTGTGCAGCTAGGGCCCAGGGATTGGGGCCTGTCAGCCACATGATATCATAGTTACTCATCCAAGGTTAATACTACTTTCTCTGTTTTACATTATACATTCTTCTCCATTATACATGAGGACCATATGCTCAAAGACGGTAATGAAATCACCGTGTACAGCAAACTTGGTACGCGGTGGAGCTGGTATTTGCATCTTGGACAGCTATTCCGAGGGCTGTGCTCTCGTTGCTACAGCACAGTCCTAGGATAGGATCGGATTGGAAATATGGTAGCACTAGAACACATCAGTAAAAGTTAGTTTCTCCTTGTTACCTATATTTACCTGCTTGACAAATATTTACCGAATGTTCTATCTGGCAGGCTCTGGAGCAGGCACTGGGGAGGAGGGGTGAACAAGGCACACAGAGCACCTGCTCTCAGGAAGATGACCTCTAGCACCAGAGCCAGGTGTTTTACAGAGAATCACATATATGTTTTTTAAGGATGACCGTGGTGTATTTCATACACATGTTCCTTGCTCCCATTTTGTCAGCAGGGATTGAAAATTGACTGAGTATAAATAATCAGACTTTATTTTACCAGTAGAAATACTGATGTTTGACACAATGTCCTCTGAATTTCAGCTGTAGGTTCCTGGACAGTGTGTTGTACGCTTCGGACAGCGTAGCCTGTGTCCAAACCTGTGTGATGGTTCTACCGTCACTAAGTTGTTCCCAGGGTTTTGGAAATCTCCTGTTCTCTTTGGGAATCAGTTTCTTTATCAGTAAAAAAAAGCTGTTATTCAAGTCCTCCAAAGTCCCTTTCAGTTCACATTTCTCTGAATGCATAAGAGACTGAGATGCATATTAAATGGGACCTGGGAACTGCAGCCAAGAGCAGACCTTGGTATCTTCTCTGTGTGTCTCATGCAGGAGCCTAAGCCAAGCCCAAACCCTGAAAAGACATAAATGATAGAGGAGATGGAAGGAAGAAAATCAGCAGCTTGGAAGAACGAGAATAACACAAAGAAGGGTAAAGAAATGGTAGAGCAGTTGGCTGCCAGCAGAGATGAAAAGAAGGACAAGCTGAGTTCACAAGAATCAAGGGAAAGTGAAGAGTGCACACAGCATTATCCACATCCTCAAGGAGCAGCCTGAGCTGAGCAGGGAGGACTGAGAGAGTAACTTACTCCACAGTGAACCTGTGCACCTGCCGAGGAGATCCACAGCATGGATCAGGGTTCGTTTGCACTGCTGGGAGCACCAATTCCAAAAGGAGGAGGAGGAGACCCTGAGGCTCTGTGCTGGACCCTGCTGTTTGCACCCGCAGCTGCCCCCACAGCAGATGCCCCAAGTAAGCGTGAGCGTAGAGGGAGAAAGAATGTTTGGAGAAGGGATGGAGATGTCCATTCTTTCCTTCACCAGTTTTGCCCTGAGGTCAGGAGGGGGCAGGGTAAGGGGACCCTTCCATCTGAAGCAGAGGTACTAGTAATATTCTTCCACATTTACACTTGGAAAGACTTTACACACAGTATTTCTTAAGTATTTGTGAGGGTTTATTTTTCCTCAAGCTTTGTGAACAACTTGGAGTTCAGCTATCAGTAAGATTTACCTGAGGACATCAAAGCAGTGGGAAGAAGAATCCAAGTGGATACTTTCAACAAAGTGTGGGGCTCTTCTCAATTCGGTGTTGTGGCAGACCAGAGGATGGGAGGGGAGGCCAAGGACATCTCTTCCTAATGACAGTGAACCCCTGAGAGGAATCACTGTGGAGAGGTGGGTCTTCCTCAGCGTCACCAGAGGTCTGGATCAAAGGGCGTGGATAATGTAGGGTGGGCACGTCCTTAAGGAAGGGGATTTGCTACATCTTGGGAGAAAGCAGAGTATCTCTGAGAGCACATTTGGGAAGGAATGTAGTTGAAAAGGTGGAAGATTTGCAACCACTTTTATTCAATCAGTGAACAAATGTCACTGAGACCCTACTCGCAGCTTGATTCGGTGCCAGGAGACATGAACACAGAGATGATTAAAAGGGTATTCCAACTTTCCTGGAGCTCTCAGTCCAGCGACCAAAAAGTCATGAGAAGTGTAATGGGGGTGGATTCACTGGAGGAAGTGACCCGTGCTGCCTAGGGATGACCTCAGTGTTTCTCGTGGCCGCCCCTCTTTCTTTATCAACAGCTGGTGACCAATCCAGGTCCAACAACTGTGGCTCTCAGCCAGATTTCATCCTCTCATGATACAACTAACATCTGCAATCTATGTTGGCTCAAAGTAGCCAACACTGCCAACGTTTCCAGAGGAAACTGCTGATGTCTGTCTCTACTGTCTATGTCCTGGTCAGTAGGAGAAATGAACAGGCAAATTGAATAAGTCTTATAGTTTCATCATGTCACAACAATCAGGGACTATCTGTCTTCTCTTACAAAAGGCAATGCCTTCTAGACTTCAAATTCTCTCCCCATTTCAAAGACAATTTAAATATTGGTCATATTCCTAGAATTTTAGAACTTGGTGCTTTACCCTTACATTTCAGATCCAGTAAGCAAAGTAAAGGAGTAAAGCAACTTCCAAGTTTGCAGTGAGAATGTAGTGGGGTCTAGCAGTAAAATCCTGGCTTTCACGTGCCTGATATCTCTTTAGTGCTCTTAGAAACAGAATAATCTAACACTCCTTGAGTCACTCCTCTATCCCATCATGTTGTACAAAATATAATATCTCTGCTCATCTAGATGACTTGGATCCTAAATTAGCTGAGTTCCACGAATGCATTTACAAAGCCCCTGTGGGTAAAGCACTGTGCTAATTCTACTGTGGGATACGAATGAGGGTACACATTCCTTACTGAAGAAAGTGTGAAGATGACTGTTCCCAGCTCAGCCCTAGGTATCTCTCTGTAGGTAGAATAACAACAGCAGACACCAATAGGTTCCACCTGCTGAAAGGGAAGATGAGGATGAGGTGCAATGACTCAGCTCAGTGTCCTCAACTTAGTGAAGTCCACTGGCTTGTTTTCAGTTTCCTCTCCCCTGCCTTGCTTGGAAACTCTCTCCAGGTGGTAAACTGGAGCAAATGTAGGCTCATCTGCTTGTTTCTCATCTCTCAGGATCACTCACTGACCTTTACTGCCTGATGGCCAGTCTTTTGAAAATCTCTGTCTCATCTATTTTGTCCAGTTTATTGTTGTTGCTTTCTTTTGCTGTTTCAAGTGGGAGAGTAAATCCAGTTTCTGTTAGTGTGTATTCGTGTGGCACCCCCTTTATAAAATCACAGTTGGAAAATATCTATCAAGATCCTGAAAAGAAACTTTTCCAAAATAAAAAGCACAGTCACAACCAGGGTAAGACTGTGAACGAAGGAAAACCCTTAAACTTGACTGATAAGGAGCTAATATCCAAATATATAAACAGTTTGTAGGACTCAACATCAACAAACCCCAAACAACCCAATTAACAAATGGGCAGAAAACCTGAGCAGACGTTTTCCCAAAGAGGACATACAGATGGCCAACAGGAAAAAAGCTCAACATCAACTATCATCAGGGAAATGCAAATCAAACTCACAGTGTGATGTCACCTCACACCTATCAGAATGGCTATCATCAAAAAGAACACAAATAACAAACACTGGCCAGGATGGGGAGAAAAGGGAACCTTGACACATGGTTAGTGGGCACAGAATTATCACATAACCCAACAATTCCAGTGCTGGGTATGCATCCAAAAAAACCCCAAAACACTAATTTGAAAAGATACATGCACCCCAGTTTTCATAGCAGGGTTATTTAGAATTGTCAAGATAGGGAGGCAATCTATGTGTCCATCAACAGATGAACGGATACAGAATATGAGGTATATGTAGTAAATGGAATACTTCTCAGTCTTAAAAAAATCAATGAAGTTTTGCCATTTGCAACAGTATGGATGGACTTGAAGAGTACTGTGCCAAGTGTAATAAGTCAGACATCACTTATATGTGGAATCCTCAAGAATACCACAAACTAGTGAATAAAACTAAACAGAAACAGACTCACAGACATAGAGAACAAACTAGCGGTTACCAGAGGGGAGCGGGGAGGGGGAGGGGCAACCTAGGGATCGGGATGAAGAGGTACAAACTATTATGAATAAAATAAGCTACAAGGGTATATTATTCAACACCGGGAAGATACTCAATAGGTTATAATACATATAAATGGAATATAACCTTTAAGTTGTGAATCACTATATTGTACATGTGTAAATTATATAATAATGTATATCAACTCTACGACCAAAAACAAAAAGTGTATTTTAAAAGCACCATACCCGTTTTAAGGACAATGCTGGCCTGACTCTATGTTGGGGATTGCAAACCCCATAGCCCCTTGCCCAAAGGCTGAGGGAATGTTCCCTTGAGGTCTGTGGTGAAAACCAGTCCTTTGTGAGTGGAGATGCCTCTTGAAAAGCATGTCACCCTTGATTATTCCTATTCTCCTAAAGGTCCTTCAAAGGAAGGGTGAACGTGACTACAAAGTGGCCCAATGGAAAGTTCCAGCTTTGGGGCTTTCGTGGAGTATCTCTTAGGAAACACTGCTTCCAGGCTGACTTATGTTCCCTGAGGAACCAGGGAGAGACACCAAACATTTCAAATTGGTGGGCTACAACCCAGGCACTGAAAGAGGGGCAGAGATTCCCAGACCCTCTCTCAGGAACCTCATCGGTTGCTCCAAAAGAGACCCCACAAAGTCCTCCACTCACAGGATCTTCCTCCTCTTGGTGGTATAAAATGACCCTGTGCCTTATTTGCTAAGCAGGGGACACAGCGCTAGATTCTACTGTTTCTTGGGTGTATTGCCATGCCAGTTATACAAAAGAAAAGAAAGACGGGAAAGCTAGGTGAGGTATTAGAAATATCTGTCCTCCCGGGGCTGCAAGAGGCAGTCACCTGGCCACACAGGTCTCCCTGAGTTTAAGACCTCTGGTGGTGGTTCTGCAGTTAAAGGAATAAGCTGGTCCACTTTCTTTCCAGCAGAAAATGGGGAATGGGACTGGTCGGAAATAAAGTGTTCTTCATTGGCTGATTAGGGCCTTAATCCTCATCAACTATGATGGTTGTCAATTCAGTCTGGCCCTGGAAAGGAATACAGCATTTTTCCCCAAAACAAACTTAGAAGGGGAGTAGGAAGGTTTATCTTCCAGGAAAATGTATCTAGGAAATGCTCCCCAAGAATTTGCCCAAACTACTGAATATATTTAAGTGGTCTGTTATTAACCATTACCTGTCAGGAGAGTGTGCAAACACTGTCCCCCATTACCACAAATTGTGCAGTCGAGTTTCCTAAATTTGGAGAAATCAAAGGGCTCAGTACATCGGAGTGCAACGGATAAGCCTTTTTTTTTTTTTGGAAAACCATCTTCCTGATCATGGGATCTCCCCTGCGCCTGTACCACAACAATGCAAGATACCAATAATAGAAGAAATTGTGTGAGAGAGAACAGAGCATATATGAGAACTCTCTATCTGCTCAATTTGTCTGTAAACCTAAAACTGTTCTAACAAGTAATGTCATAAATTTTTAAAAAAATGTAATGATGCAACACCCTCAAATCAAAGTGTTGCTGGCATCCTATAACTGCATAGTTAATACTAGCCCTGGAGGTGCACCAACCTGGAGTCTGACCAGGCCTATGCCATCAGCCTCTGCAGCCTGGCAGTTCCCCTGGAATCTGGCTGTGGAAACATGTAGGTCAAGGTGGCCGCAGAGCTCCATATGGTGCAGAGAGAACACTGGAATGTGGTGACGGCGGGGAGAAACCATCGGAGGGCCGAGGTCGGTGAAGATCCAGGACGACTCAGATTCAGCAGCTGCCCCACCCGCGGCCACAGAGCAAAGGACAGGGAGGACAGGAACTGAGAGCTACCGGATGAGGTCGCTGCCTGAAAGATAAAAGCAGCTCAGGAGGCTTTGGTCAATTTTGAGAATGGGAAGCAGGAAAATGAGTTGAAGTACGACTCGCATGTTCCGTGGTGGCTTGAACCACCAGTCTTCCAGGTAACAGCACGCTCGCATACTGTACTCACAGAGCCGCATTACACACTCTTCTGCTGTTGCCACGGGGTGAGAACGTGCCCCCCAACCCCTCCCTCCGGTTCTGAAAACACACTCAGACTGGCCACTCAGGACACGCTGTTCTCACATGGGGCACATGAGGGCCTTGATACCAGGGAATGGGCCAGGCCGCCTGCTCCTCGCCGCCTCGGGAGCCTCCGCTCAGGTGACAGGGGACCGCCACAGCCTCTGGGGCTGCAGCCCGCCCTGTGCCCCTCTTCCCTGCGCGTTCCCCTCCGCCGAATGCGAGGCTGTGACAGGCTTTCAAAAGTGGCCGACGTTCAAGACTTTAAAACTGGCCGCTGAGCCATATAAACGTCCGGAGGCTGGAAACGTCGACGGGGAGCCCGTGGGCCGCGCTGAGCTCCGCTCCCAGGACCCAGCGGCCGCCTCAGTCTCGGGGACGCGGGTGGGCGGAGAGGGGGTGAACCCGGAAAGCGGAGGAGGAGCACGAAGGGGAGGGAGGAAAGAGCCCAGAAGAAACACTGTCAGCTGCTCACACCCGACCTCACCCCTCAGGGCGCCAGCGGCCTGGGTGCTCGCGGTGCCACGGGTGGGGCCGCGGCCGCTTCGGCTCCCATCCGGTTCCCAACAGAGAGAGGACGCGCCGTCCCCCGACGAAGCCGGCAGCGCCCCGCGCGTCTACCCTTGCACCTGGGTCCCAGGGAGGGGACATCCCACGAAGTGCCTAGCCCTGTCCTGAGGATGTTCAGAGCTGCCAGGGCAGCGGCGAGAGGACAACTGCAAAGAAGGGGAAAGGAAGTTTGGGGGTTTTTTGGCGTTTGGGTTTTTTTTTTTCTGGCGGGAATTTTACCTCAGGGCAGAAAACTCTAGAAATGCCGGCAGAGCAGGCGCATTTGGGGGAGGCCGCCAAGCCGTCCCCTGTCGCTCCTCCCGAATGGACTTCGTGTCTTTCCACGACGTACAAACCTGAGGACAGGCGAGTCAGGCGCCTCCTGGCGTCGCGGAGGAAGCGGGCTCACGGCGGGGGGATGAGAGCTCCCGGCGGGAGGCGAGTGTTGCGCCCACGGCGGTTCTATGGTGTAATGGTGAGCACTCCGGACTCTGATTCCAGCGATCCGAGTTCGAGTCTCGGTGGGACCTTTCCCTTTAGGCCGCGCCGGCGTCTTTTACTCCCGCAGCCAGAACTCAGTCTCCTGCCGAAGCCCGCGTTCCTCCGGCTCCTGTTCCTGCCACCGCAGGCACCTCGCAGCCGCGTCCCTGACCTCTGCCGGCTCCTTCTCAAGAAAACCGGCTTCTCTGATCTGCGCGGTCCACATGGGCAGGTGGCGCGCAGGTGGGGGACGAGCCCGGGCTGTCCCCGCTGGCCCCGGGCGGTCAGCCCGTCTCTGGCCATCGGAGGCCCGGCCCCGCCGCCAAGCGGCACAGCGACCGAGCCAGTGCCACCCCGCCGTCGGGGCCCCCTGGGTCTCGGGGGTAAAAGGCAGAGGCTGCGCCGCCTGAGTCCTGCCCCGCGAGGGGGCGTCACACCGCAGGCGTAACTGCGCGCTTGTCCCTGTGAGTCAGGGGTCGCTGTGGGGGGCTGTGATGTCGCTGGTCAGACAGGGTGACAGCCTCTTATGGTTCCAGACCCGAATGGGTAGTGCTGTATTGAGGTGCCTATTCTATTCTGAAGTTTGATTGATCCTATTCCACTGTGTTCCGATTTTATTCAGAATTTCTAGCTCCTAAGTCTCCATTGGACACGAAAAGCCGCTGTTAGGCTGAGATTTCAATCTTGACCCCAGGAAGTCCCGTGCTTTCATCCCAAGCTCAGCCAGAAAGAGGAGAAAGGCCAAGGATTCCAGCGTCTGGGGAGACCAGGGCTCCCTGACCCCTCTCCACCCAGGCCTTTGAGACACTTGCAGAGCTTATCATCAAGGCTAGCCTGTAGTGAATATACTTTGGTTAGATTTGGGTGGAAACCAGATTTATTTTTTTATCATTATAAACTTAAATTCCTTTTTCAAATGTTGCCTCTGGATATGGAAAACACCATGTAACACATAAACCTTTTGTGCAAGGCCTTCTGTGGAACAGCCACATGGATAAGAACTACCCGAAGAGAGTATAAAACATAATAATTTATGTGTACCCCAGAACAGTGACAAAATTTTAACACCTGCTTTCGTCAATTGTGTTATGATTGGCATTGTTGGTATTTCTTTATTCTTTTGTCAATATAGTGTGGGAAAAAGCAAAGGAGGCGGTATAAGATATTGTATTTCTATTACTCCCAGTGCCCTTAAAAACAAAACTAGTGGTATTAGAGAAAAGAGTCTCAGTTGAAAGACAGACATTCAATCAAAGCCTGTAGTTCTGAGTTTGAATTGTGAATGTGAATATATGTGAATGCATGAACACATACAAATATGAGTATGTATTTGCTAGCGCTGTCCACTGCAAAGGTCTAGAATTCAACCACTTCCATTGAGTGTCTTTAGGTTACACAATTTGATTTGGGAATAATGTTTTTCACAGAAAGGAATCAGAGATTTTGAGAGATATGACTGAGTCCCAGTCAGGGGCAGATGAGACAGAAGCACCTTGTCATAGTGATATCTACAAAGGTCTCAAAGACTATTAAAATCTTATGAAAAGGAGAAAGGAGCCAGCTTAAAGGCACATTCACTGCTGAAAGAGAGGATCATTGGAGTATCAGTAAGGACTCTATTGCAATGAATTGAAATACTTCAATGTGTTTGAAACTTTGATTTCATATTAGCACAGGGGGAAAAAAAAGAAATAAAAGAAACTAGTTGGTGACCATGGAGGATGCTTGGGGAATTGCTCATTAAGCTGCAGTTTTCTTTACAGAGGGAACCACTAAGTAACTAAACAGTATTTAGTACTAAGGGGAAGTTTTTTTTTTTATGCAAGTGTACCAGCTAGATAACACATGGCCATGGAATATCACCATTTTGCTCCACATAACTAGTTCACGGATCTAGGCCTTGAACTCCAAGGGCTGCTAACATTATTTGAGGAAACACACAGGAGTTGATGTGCCCCCTGATCAGAGAGCACACACCACTTCTGAGGTGCCCTTGCCAGGATACCAAACACAATCTCCTCTGCCTCTGTATCTACTGTGTCCAAAATAGGGGCCACTAGACACATATGGCTATTGAATACCTAGAATGTGGCTAGGACGACTAAGGAACTGGATTTTAATTATATTTAATTTATAATTCATGTGAATGTAAACTTAAAGGCTGAAGATATGCACAACATTTTTCTATTAAACACAACTTTAAAGCTTTGGTAGAATTATGTTTCCCTTAATGTGCAGCATTAATTAGCTGTGTAGAAGATAATATTTGTATCATTGTGTGCTTATACTTTTCAGTTTTCAATGTGGTTACTCGGAAAATTGAAATTACATATGTGGTTTGCAATTTCATTATATTCCAGCACTGCTTTAGATTCTACCACCAAAAAGAAAGTATGGAGGACGGAAGAATTTATTAAAGTACACCCAGTTATACAATTTACATTGTGGGAATGCTACAGAACAAACAACTCCATTTCTTCAACAAATGAATGATTTAAGAAAGGAAAAGAAAAGGACAGCAAGAGACCAAGAGAGCTGGAGCAAGAGTGAGAGGGAAGGAAGCAAGGAAAGAAGGGGGGAGGGACAACGGGAGGGAGGAAGGAAGAGGCAGGGGAAGAAAGGAAGGGAGGGAGGGAGGAAGAAACCCAGAGTAAATATGTGTGTAAAGACTTCAACACATATCCTACTAATTACAGTTTGTGCATTTTCTTTGGGTCCCAAGAAAGAATAACTTAAAAACAATAATGGGAAATTTGAGCACTCTTTTATGACATTAAAGATGCTGAATTAATTTATGAACAATTATAATGCTATGATGAGAATACTTTCAAAAAGAGTCCTCATTTACGGAAACATACTGGCAAAATGACAGACGAAATATGATATCTGAGATTTGCTTTACAGAATATAGGGAAAGGTAAGTGGGTGGCTTGTAATAAAACAAGGGCAGCCATAAGCTGATATTTGTTGGTCGTGGCTAACAGAGATGGGGATGTTCTTATATAATTCTATTTTGTGTACTATTGAAAACCTGCATTTGAAAAAGAATGATAGGAGAGCACAGGTCCACCTAGGATAATGGCAGCAGGAACTCTCCATGTGCATTTCAGAGGGCTAGGGACTAACAGAGAGAGTCAAGGACACCAGTCATAACCCTGCCCCAACCAAGGGCCAGAGGACACCGTGGACTCCAGTTGGTTTGTATTTAGCCCGGTGTGGGAGCCACACAGAAGTAGAGGAACCGGCAAAGACTCTGCACATAGAGGAGCATAAAAATAATTGACACACATCAGGGATCGATAAGGGCTGGTAAAATTTTAGAGAAAGCATCATAGAATAAGATATTCATACACTCTCAAAGCACCACTAATCAAATTACTGATTATAGACAGCAAACATGTCTTTCCAATGAATGGATCTCATGAAGCCCTGCACAACAAAGTGTCCAATGCTAAAATGACAATAGTGGTGACAGGCAAAGTGGACACTCTCAGCCTCCAAAGGGGCTGTGCTAGGAAGCACACAGCATGCACTAGGTGGTGTTCTAGGCAAAAAGGTTTCCCCTGAATTTAATCATGAGGAAATGATCAGACAATGGCAAACTGTAGGCCTTTGACCCAGACAACTGACCTGTCCCCTGCAAACAAGTCAATGCCACCATCACTGAAGACGGCTACCAAAAGGTGAGGAGAGGCTTGAGGTTCCCAAGGACTAGAGAAATATAGTAGCACAATCTTTTTAGGCCTTTGGAACCCAAAACATCTCTTCTCCTTTTTGTGGTCTTAGTTGTGGAGACCTTGACGATTTGAAGAAAGACTGGCCAGCTGTCTTGCTCAGTGGCCTAAATTCTGCAGTTGTCTGATCACTACCTTGTAATGAAACTCAGGCTAAACATTTTCAGCAAGAACACTGCATAGTTAATGCCAACTACTCCTGGTCCAGTCCATCTAGTGGCAAAGAATGACCAGGTTGACATGTTGCCTTCTTCCAGTTGCTCCTGATGCTGGTGTGTGGAGGAGGCATATTGAGAGGAACAAGAGTTAAGGTCTCTCCAAACTGTGTGTCCATCAAAGCATTGGTCTCCTTATTGACTGATCACACTTGGAGGCTGATGGCTGGGATTTCTTCCATCAAATCTGTCTTTTGGAGTGTGGAAAGTGGTTGTTGGTTGGGATGTCGATTCTCAGGAAAGGATCCCTCCAATATTCTGTTGAGGCTTGAACTTGACTTGCTGTTGTAGATTTTTTTCATCAAATGGAAAAGGTACATTTTATAATATGGATTCATCCAAACTGGCAATATCTTTTCTTAGTTCCTAGGGAAACTGGTATCTGCAAAGGACAGAGGGAGAGAGAGAGATGAAACGGGAGTTTTCCTAGGTCCTGCTGATTCCTGAGCCTGGAGGGATTTCTACATATGACAGAGGCCCTGGCAGGCTGAGCTCCTGTTGACAGGAGGAGCTGAAGGGGGAGCCACAGGCTGGCTGAAGGGGAAAGTGAGATGCATAAGTTAGCAGAAATAGCTCCTGAAATTTTCATCCAGCCCGTGGAGCAGAATCTAGGGACCCCTGTCCTCACCCCACCAGTGCTTGGTCATATTGCAGCTCAAGCTGCTGCAGAGCCTTAGCCAGCTTCCTACCACCCAATCCGCAGCAGCCACTTTACTCTTGAACCCCTTCATCTGAATCGAATGATGACATTCTCACATGTACCAGGGATGGATGTACTTAGCATCCCTCGTACACATTCAGAAACGGACTGCTATGGGAGCAGAGATGCTTGCTGGAGAAATACACTCTCTTCTACCTCTACATCCCTGCCTTCTGAGGAGGAGGGACCGGCTACAGGGAGAGCCCTGCAATATGAGAGCCAACAGGGACCTCAGAAGGTATCCAAGTCCAGTTCCACCTTTTACAGATGAGGAGCTCTGGTGCCAAGGAACTAAGGACTAACTAAAACCACGTGGCCTGTGGTTGCCAACCCTGGTCTAGGACCCAGGCCACAGGCCCTTTCCATACACTTGGGGGAACAGAGAGGAGAGGCTCCCATGTGGAGGTGTCAGCAATTAATAGAGGCTGTTTGGTCACCCTCCTGGACAGGGATCAGGCTCTACAGAGAAATCCTGCTCCAGAGGGGCTGAGGAAACAATGGAAACAGGGAGAACTCAAAATGAAATTAGCAAAATGAGAGCAGGGAGTGTAACGGCGGCCCAACCCCTTTGCATCCCATGGACACCAACAGTCTATGAAGGTGATTTCATGCTGGATCCCCCGAGAGCATTGCTAGAAACGTTCTCAACCTCTAGACAAACACAACTCTGAAGTGAAAGGGAAAAAGCATTAGTTTTAGTTATACTAGATTCTCATCGCTGTTTTCTCTAACTTTGCCCAAAGAAAGAGTCTCTCCTAGTATTTTACACTAGTGTATAGACGGGCATGAAAAAGGATACACATAGGAGAATGAGGCCTAAGATTCATTATGGGGCTTTTGCATAAAGAAAGAATTTAATTAAAAAACGCATTTGTTGAATCTGCAGTTCTGAGCCAATTAGTAGGCTGTGAAATCCATTTAGTAACTAGTGAACTGCAAGTTGCATTTTAACAGTAGAAATGAAAACACTCCAGTTCATTATTGTGGTAAGGGGAGGTACTATTTTATACTGTGGGTTTCTATGTAATGTGTATTTTTTATTGTATCTTGTACTATAAAAATTGTAAAAAACATTGGATCCAAACAGAGAGATTATATATCGAACCTACGTATCTATCTTTTTTCTCTTTGCTCTGAGCTATACAAATAGTTCTGTTGACAGAAGAATGCTAATTCCCTTAAAGGCTGATCTTCAGCTTTGCTATGAAGTAGCCACACGATGGACACTGCCATACTGGTTACTGACGTCCTACCAGATCCATAGTCCTTCTAATCCCTAGACGCATATTAGCAGAGCTTTTAAAAATACTGATACCCAAACCTCACCACAGAACTTTACAATCAGAATTTGAAGAGATTGGGTTAAGGCATTCAAGTTAGATCAAAACTCACCCACTTCTTGTTTTCTAACTGCATGATTGAGAACTACTCACTAGACCTACACTGTTTCATACCATTCTTTTTCTTCTCTCCATCTAGTCCACCATGGACTCCTTTTCCACTGGCCCTAAAGATTTTTTGGCCTTTCTCCGACACTCCCATATAAATAACTTGCCTTCTCAATTAGATTTGTCTGAAGCAATGATTATTTTATATTCTTGTGTATCTAACTGGGTCTTCATACATCTGGCCCAAAGGTAATTCACTCCAATGCTCTCCTCCATTCCCTGGCCTCAGATTCCAACTCAGTTCATTTTTCTGGATTCTTACTGAACATGTAGAAGCAGTCATTTGCAAAAAGGGAGAGGTCTGAATGCCTATGCACCTCACGTCTATGCATTTTGAAAACCTGGCCTCTGCATCTCCTTTTGGCCACTGTCCCTTTAGCGTGCCATCTACTGTCCTCCAACTACTGCCAGCTCCAGTGAGTCCCTGGAAGCCCCATGCACATCAGCACAGAACTGCCCACCTGGAGCCGAGGAGAGCCCTGACTCCAGGCCAGTCCAGGACTCCCACCTATGACCCAGGTTCTTATTTAGTTTTTATAATCAGGGCTCTTTTCCTCAGTTTCAGCATTTCTTATTCAGGTGGAGAAGTTGAGGGTTAAGGGCTGTCCGAGGTTGGGTCCTCCAAAAGCCAACCCACATGCAGGTAATTCATTCAGTCGCGATCCTGGAAGGAAGAGGCAGTGGATTTGGGGGGGATGGGCAAGGAAAGGAAGCTGAAGAAACCAATATGTGGTATCAGGCGAAGCATCATGTCTTCAGTGTCTTAAATGATGCTCTTCTGATGGAGGACCATGGATCTGAGCCTCCCTATGGCTGAAAGGAACGGTCAGAGGGAATATCAGGAGAGCAGTTACAGAGACTGAACAGGGTTCAGAGTACAAACAGGAGAAGGAGATGGAAGGGCCTGGCAGGGAGGCAGCCCCCATGGGAAACAGAGCAAAGACCAGACGAGGTAGCATCAGCTGTTGAGGGCACAAAGGAGGAAGAGGAAAATTAGTGTGAGACTGAGCTGTAACCTTAAGTGAAGAGTATAAGGCAGGAGTGCATGGAAGAGCCTCAGGTGTGCTTACCTCTGTACCCTAAGCTTGAAGGCCAGGGAATCTGCATGCTAGTCTCCACGTGCTGAACAGCAGTTTTCTTCTGATAATCTTCTGTTTCAGGACACTTAAGGCATGAATCTTGCTGCAGACCAGACACTCATGCTTGCTGGCAGCTGAGCCCTCACCCTCCGGCTTGGGAGGGGTCTTCATTCCGATGGAGGCATCCAAACCCAGCTCTGACATAAAACCACAGACAACAGGATCCATTGTTACTCATGACCTTCCTATGACTTATTCCCCCACCCAAGAGGGACAGCAAGTAAGGAAAGTGTCCAGGAACAAGAAAGGCCACCTGAAAGGCCATGGTCAGGTGAAGCCAATGGAGACATTTTTATACGTGCTTTTTGTTGATCTTCCTTACACTACCCAGTAAGATTGCCATGGGACAAACATGTTCCCAAATGCCAAAAAAAATGTCAAGAAAAATAAAATTGATAACAACGGAAAGGTCCTAGGTAGAAAAGGCAAAGGCAAGGAAATCATTCCAGATACAGGTTGTACAATTGGGAGGGAAGCGATTGTGGAGATCAAGCAAAGTCCATGTTGAAGGGAAACCTCATGATAGAAAAAGGTGCGGGAAGCCTGAAACTGGAAAATTTAAAAATATGCATCAATATATATTTCACATATATATGCATATATACTATGTGTAATATTTATACATAGTCAATCTAAATAAGGCATGGAAGATACGATAAAATGCAACAACTCTCACAAGTGTGTGTGTATAAAGGAACAAACACATGAGCGTGTTGAGATATCGACCGGATCGTTCTAATGGACTCCTGATGAGCTGAGTTTGAAAAAGCAAGGAGGAAAATAAGAAGAATGAGAGAGCGAAGCTCTGGTGGGAAACATGAACTGTTACATATTGGGGGTGGGATCCCAGGGTGGAGGAGTATGAATCAAAAGTCTATTAAGATTATCCTATGCTGCAAAGTCTGATGCGAAGCCTGGATTTATGCTGAGTCCTCTGGGGAAACTGAGTAGGAGACAGAGTGACTGAGCCAGCGGGGTTAGGTCTTGGCTGGGAATGTGGGAAGCCAAGGACGAGAAAAGGAGAGACTAGAGAGAAGAGGAGACAACTAAATACCACAAGACCTACTGGCACGTGGCAGGGCTGCGCATCCCTGCACTCCCTGAGCACCTTCTATGAGACTCTCCCTGGTGCCACAGGGGCGCTCCTTCTTACCTCACCCCCGCCGAGGATGTGGGGCTCTGCTCATTTCTCAGATGAGGCCATCACCTGAGGGGAGAGCCCCAGGCAGCCCCAGGCTCCGGTGCAGATGTGGAGAGAGGTGGAGGGTAAGGATACATTCGTCCCGGGTGAAACGGATGTGAGGGTTTCAAAGCTCTTTTAAGACAATCTGAGCAGTGGTGGATCCTGGGGAGAAGAAAACTGAGGACATGGCCACGGAGCTGAGTGAAGAGGGTGAATTACAGGGAGTGTCGTCAAAGAGACTGATCAGTGCACTTTATGGATGAGGGTGGCCCTTTATTTTAAAAGAAGAAGAAAACGAGAAAAATAACCTGGATATGAAAAGCAAACAGGAGTGTGAGTTGTGGGGCCCTGTTTACGTTGCTACAGAATGTTACTAATGCACTGTTACTGAGAGCATCTAACAGGGAAAATTGTCTTGAGGGTGGATGTTGAGAGAAGAGGAAAATATTGGCCAACAAGCCTTTCTGAGAAAGCAAGGGTAAATGGGGTCCAGAGAAAATGGAGATCATAAAAACTATGCTACCGCAGAGCATACAACGCACGTGCCTTCATTTTGTAAATGTTAAGCACCAGAAAGACCTAATGGTTAGGGATTATATATTCATAGTGGTTCTGAAACCTTTTTTACTGAATCAGGCACTCTGGACGTTACGTTGCTTAATATTCTCAACAACCCTGAAATGAAGATAGAATTTTTCAAGAGTTCAGATGAGGACGTGAGGTGTAAATATCTAAGAAGATAAATAACTTGGCTCAGTTAAACAGGAATTTGAAAACCCAAGGCCTGAGGCAGAGCTGATCCTAAACCCCAGGCTCTTGCTCTCTGGCTCTGTTAGAGCATCACAGATTTCACCTGGACCTATCGTAGGCACAGGAGGGACCCCATTGCCTCCTCCACCCACAGCCCTGTGATGGCTAGAGCTTCTAATCCTCTTTTTTTCACTTACCTGGGAAGAGTGGCCCTTGGTTTCCAGAATCAGTATTAGTGTTAAAGCCCCAGACGATGGAGGAAAGACTGACTGTGGCTCTGCTGTCACCACAACCGAAATGCTGGTCCGGCTGTAGTTGCACATCATTGGTCTCGTGGGTGCTTTTCTGCAGCTGTGCTTGTGAAGTTTGCACCTCTGACCCTTGGAAATTCACAGGCCCTTGGAGACAATCCTCCCATGTGTCACCTGAAAGGAAAAGAGGGTGCGGTAGGACCAATCCAAGTTTTCCTTTGTTAATCCCTCCCAGAACTGATGTGCCTTCCTATCAGTGAGACCATCCAATGACCCAGACAATAAAGGCAGAAATCGTGTCCATGAAGGAGAGGTCATGTTTCTGGCTGTACCTGTGGATGCTGAGATGGCAGTGCTAGGCTCCAAGGTCCGTGAAAAGAGGAATCACCCACTTGAGTTTAGAGGGTTTTGGATGGCACATGAGATTGCATCTACTATTCAGTTACTAGCCTTAGTCCTGTAGCCGAGTGAAGAGGTTCTAGACAGGCCTCAAGGCCTGGGACAGAAAGAGTTGTTGATATCTACCCACAAGAATAATAGAACAAGGGAAGGAATATGGCCTAATGGCTTCAGGTACCACTAGAAAAGTGAGTTGGGTAACTAGAGTACATGGACCAGTTAAATGATTCCTTCACAGTTCTGGAGGCTTTTGAACTTGCTTGAAATTTTTGACTACAGTTCCACTCACCCATACATGTATATATTCGGTTGCCACATGGGGCAGAGTGGGGGTGGATGGTATCAGCAGATAGAAGCAGTTGTAGCAGAGGCCCGAATCCCTTATTGGAAGCTGAGGTACAGAAGGACTACAGAATCAGAGTGTTTGCTTCTTTAGGGACAATGTAACACAATGCACAATCCTTATATTACACTCCCCTCCAGTGGGGTCTGGGCAGTGCCTGTAACCAAATGTGTTGCTATTTCTCCTGTGAAATGAATACATATTCTCAGAACATGGGCTAAGCAAAGATATCAAGTACCCTCACCTAGTCCAGGTCAGGCTCAGGTGGGGTTGTGCCCCACAGGACCTGCTCCACATTGCTGTGAGGCTCCCGTCTGGCCTCTCTCCTATACATCTGCATCCTCAACAAGGTTTGTTTAACTGTTTCTTTAAAGTGTCTCTCATGTATCTGTTACCACTGAGTCTTCCAGAGAGCATCTGTGTCTGACTCTCATCAGTGATTCAGCCAATCTCCTTCTAACTGCTTCTCTGATTCTGTCCTCTCCACACCGTCAAAGGTCACCTGTCTTATTACCCCCAAATGCTGTTTCACCGCATGCTCCTCGGCTTGTGGAAATCCATCCTCCCTTCTCTAGTACACGAGCTCTACACTCCTCACCTGCCTTTGTAGTCCTCCTGTCATCTGGCTCCTCTCTCTTCTGCAACATCCCTTCCCACAACTGCCTTCTACAAATCCTCCCGGACTCAGGCTGGCCCCTCGTTGACCCCAGCCCTGCACCAGGAGCCTCTTTCAGCCTCCAGGGCTTTTTCCACAAGCACTTCACTCAGCCTGCTGTGCCCTTCATATTTCCAACAGGCAGAGTTTTTTAATCATTAATCATCAATTTTAGGACACTTAATCAGATTTTATGGTAATTCACATTTCAGATGGGTAAAACCTCTTAAATCAACAAATCCTGTGGGTGAAGGATGTAACAAAACCAGGTATCCCCATTCTCCAATCTGATTTTCAATCAAGATCTAGGATTGTTTTTAATGATCACTCCTTAATTTCATCATATATATTTAACCCTCTTCTCCAGACTAATGGGCTTTACTAAATGAATGCTTTGAATATTCTTTGCATTTGCATGGGAAAAGGACAAAACATTTTATCAAACATCGACACTATTGCCCAATATTATTAGTTTGGCATGTTGGGAAGAGCCGCTAAGAAAAGCTCATGTTGTAATTTAAAAATATAGTGTTTGCACTGTTTCCACAGGGTTTCTCCTCATACAGAGAGAGGGTGGGGCAGACGCGACCACCTGTGCCCACACCGCTGCATCACAGCTGTCCACACTCTTATATCCACACTGTTCTCAGGGTATCATCAGAACCCAGACACAGGATGGATCCGTGGATTATTTAGATGTTCCACTCATTCCTCTCAGCCCATCTGTGTGGGTGACTTGGCCTCTCCGGGGCCGTTCTGAATGAGGGCCTGGCAGGGCTGGGCCACATCACACACACCTCACTTGTGAGACCTGTGTCTGAGCATCACTCATTCCCGTCATGGACACTCAGCCCGGCTGCTGGTGTTTCTGAGACAGAGCTCTGCAGCTTTCTGAGGGCACCAGCACAGCCAAATTCAAGGCCTCCCTGCACCCGGAGTGAGAGCAGATAACCATGGCAGCAGGAGGTGGAGAGAGGCGTGGACCCTCACCCTGGCTGATTTTCCCTGGAGAGCCTTAGGCAGCTGCGGCTCCGCCTGGAGGGGCTGGATGAGCCGCTGGCTCTGCTCACAGGACAAAGTGCACTGATGGATGAGGTGCTGGGATCTGAGCGAGGGACCACAGCGGTTCTCTGCATGTCTGGCAACTTTGTGTGTCAGATTGATAGTTTCAAATCATTTGGTTCAGGGCAAAACGGAAAAGGTGAGTGACATCCTCTCTTAGGCACTGACGGGTACAACTGCTGAGAGGAGTGAACAGACCTGAGCCGTGGAGTCAGGCCAAGGAGAGGCCAATGTCCCACCTCCCAGTGGCTGGGAGTCTTGGGCAAGTGAAGTGACCCTGCTGAGCCTCAGTGCCCTTGGCTCCACCGTGAGCTACCACACCTACCTGAGAGGGTCCAGGGAGGACTGAATGGGTTATGGCGCACATGGAGCTCACTTAGTAAGGGGCATGGTATACAACAGGTGCACAAGAACTGTGTGTTCCACTTCTGATTTGTGAGTTACTATGAGCCTTTGCTTCTTTGCTCCTCAGGGAGGAATGGGAAACAGGAATGAAATGGTTTCCAATGTGAAAAGGCACAAACTGACCAAGAATGACTGAGGGGCAATTTTTCACACCCAATTTCACTATTAAATAATGAGATCGAATCAGGAGCATCATGGAGTTTCTTGCACTTTCTACAAGATGATTTTATGAGTAAAGCTCCTAACAATCCAAATGTGTCTCCTACAATAAAAGTTCAAAAAATAACCTGAGAAGGAAAGAAAACTGGCCTTACATTTACAAACCCTATGAACTGCTGCCCAAGGGGATCTCGGTCAACAATTAGGCCAGTATCCCCATCAGGTGTGCAGGTTGTGGATGGTTTCTGTGAGAGGATACCACTGAGCGTACACACACGATTGCAGCTGTAACCCATCATGGGAGACTCATGATTGCTGCACAAAGGAGGAAAAGCAGGGCTGTTTCTGGAGGATGGAACACCAGAGGCCGATCGTTGGCTTCGTGGAAACCGCAGGGCATGGGCCCATTTTTATATTCAGGATCTGCTATCTAAATGCTTCACAGGGAGGTGGGCAGCCCAGAGGGAAAAGCCTGGAGCTGGGGAACCATAACAGGGAGCAGACTGCAAACAGGAATGCAAAGCCAGAGAGTTTGTAAGAACCTATTCAAGAAATAAAATTAGCAACATAATGTAAAGAATATAAGGATTCTTATCTTGGAAAAAGAGGTCTGTTACACAAATTCCTGCAGGTGAGATGGTGGCAGCCGAGATGTCGCCCTTATCCCTCCCCTTCCCCACTCTGGCCTGACCATACCAAATGCCTGCACTGGTGAGGGGGTCCAGGTGACAGAGGGTAGCCTGGGGCAAGAAGAAAGGAAAGTTATCTGACCTGCTTGTTGCCTTTTAAAAATTAAATCCCAGAACCTAGTTCAAACCAACACAGGTCTGAGGGCCTGTTTACAGGGATGCCGCTCATAGCCTGTCCAGGTTGTTGGATACAAGCAATAGAAAGGCTACCTGGGGGCCCACTGGGAGTCTTATGCCCTTTACAAAGGGGTACTCACCATGTGCATCTGGAGCCGAGAAGACTTCCCGGTTATCCGATTGGAGTGAGGCACTTCTCTGAGGCCTGCAGGAGTCTGACAGATGATGGTCAATAGAACCCACCAAATAACATTCGTCCAGTGAGTCCTGCTGGACTTCATTCTCTTCTCCCACCGGCAGCTCCATCCTGAGGCAGGTGGGATCAGAAGGACTGGTGATTACACAAGAGGGATTAGTGAACACAGAGTCCTAGGCGGTTTGGATGGGAGTTAAGGAACTAGTCTCAAAAAGCAAATGGGAAGTCCCCATAAAGGGAGACACAACAACCCTGCCCTATCTGGGGCTGGAGGGTGCTTGCAAAGGGAAAAGGGGGGGGGGGCAGGGGAGAGTGAGGAGGAGGTACTTCCAGAACGGATCAGAAAGGAGCTCAGGAGGAGGGAGGCTGAACCACCCCCGTACACAACAGTCATCTCACACACACTCTCAGAAACCATAAAGGCAGCTTCAGCTCTTTTGCACAAGTCTTGTTGAAATTTACATGCAGCAGCCAAGTGAACACAGGCTCTGGCAGCATAATGGACTTCTAGAAATCCTGTATCTTCAGGGCCAATTTCTCTAATACTGGGATGTGACCTGAACGTTTTTTTCTCACTGCTTTCCTTGCCATGAAACACCCGCTAGTGTGGTAAGGTCAAGCAGGCAGAGGCAGAGATGCATCTCATGCTGCTTTTAAGAAAAAGGGAGAACAGGAGCATGCAAGAGACCCTGTGACTGATTAGGACCCCTGCAGCAACTGACTGCAGGTTACTGTAACTGAGAGGGATTCACAAAGGGGCCCATCCAAGCACCACAGCAAAAGCAGACGACATCGTGAAAGGGACCCTTTGTGGTTGTCTGAGTGGAAGACACAGGCATATTCAGCACTTTCTGATTCCCCTGCAACTGAGAGGACCAGATGTCACCACTGAATTCAGACCCACACTTCTTTGAAGTTACCTAGAACAGATGAGGTCTTGGTCTTCCTCTTCCTCAAGAACAGTATGATTTTCTATGGATAAATTCAGAAACATTAAGCCGATCGTCCTGTGTACGTTAATAATCCAGTATCCAATACTACCATGGGGACCAAACGATCCCCAGTGGGACCGTAGGGTATTTTAAGAAGAAGATTCCAGGAGGCCTCAGGTTGGGTCTTGGGTACCTGCCTTGATTTGCTTTCCTGAGCCATCAGGCAAGCTCTCCCTGACCTGGCAGATCCCCACCACAGCATCCTCTTCCAATTCTGAGTAAAAACTTAAAAACATCTCAGACAGATGCTGGGCAACAGCTCACCTGCCTTCTAACAGAATCATATTCAGGCTTTTCTCATCATATGCTGGCTGGTTTAGCTGAATGATGATTGGAATCTACAAAACCTCGAATCCAAATGAATCTTTGCGGCTACTTTGAATCTTTGGCCATTCACCGGGTGGGGAAATGCCAGGACTCTGCCTTGGTTCACGGAAACATACAAGCAAGGTGAGGGTAGGGGTCTTTGTATCCTCATATCCAGATGACGGTTTTGCTAAGAGGACCAACTTAGAGGAGACAGACACTGGGGATGACAGCAGTGACACCAGGGAAACAACAAATCCAAAGATGGAGTTAAGGCTGTCAACATCGCTGGAAAGGCACAGACATCCAGGGATGTTTGGGGGTATGGAAATGGGAGCATTTGGGGTAAGAAGAGACATTTCATGGGTATCAGGAAAGAAGACAGTCATCTCTGCGCACTTGCACATTTGCAACTGAGTGAGTTTGTCACACCTACCTCGGGTCCAGTGATCTAACTCAGGGCCTGACCCACAGGCTCGGCCAGGATGAAGAAGAGACACTGCTCCCTGACCCACCTGATGTCTGTGCTTAAAACTCTATCATAAAGCCTGATTCAGATCACTCTGTCTACGGAGCTTGTACACACTGGGGAAAAATCTCAGCACCGCCTGAGGCGTGGGGTACAAGGAATTCAGAGTGTACCTGGGAGTCCAGTTGGAGTTTTATCACATCGGCAAGAGAATACTCACTGCTTACATCTGGAGCATAGGGGACATCCACTTCCTCACATGAGAAGATGGCGGTGCTCCTATAAGGCCAGAAGGAGTCTGACTGACCAGGAAGCACTGAGTAAGTCAAGTGGTATTCATCCAGTGAGTCCCGTGGGACACCATTCTCTCCCATCTGCGGCAGCTCCCCGCTGGGCCTGGTGGGGGAGAGAGGACTGACGATTAACCCAAGAGGGATCAGCTATCCTAGAGTCCTATCTGGTTCTGATGGCATGTTTATGGGAGTGGTGAAGCAAGCCAAGGACCTGATCCACTAAAGATGGAGCAACTCCCTTTTGGGTGTGGGACAGAGTGTGTTTCTACAGGGGCAGGAGCTAGAAAGGACAGCAGGTGCTCAGTGCTCTGGCCAAATAACAAGCTGGTGAAGAAAGAGACTGAGTTATCTCCAGATGGTACAGCCATGACTCACAACATATAGGGTCACATAACAGTGCCTTTCACCTTCTCGTTTACATTGCATTGAGTGTCACATGCAGGGGCCACGAGCATACAGCTTTTGGGGCATTCTGCTATCCCAGACATCTCATGCCACCAAGGCCTCTCTAAATATTGTAGCATTATATAATAATATTATTATCTATTTACTTTTCTTACTGTGACATACATGTCAACGTGCTAATACCAAACAGGCAGAAAAGAGCTATGCACTCACTCTCTAAACCATCCTGGAGATAACAAGTCTATGCAAGAAAATCACTCTCATTTAGTTCACCTGGGTCAACCGACTTGGGTTATGAACTTGAGATGTTACAGAGAACTGGAAAACAGTGTAAGTACCACAATGAAAGCAGAAGACATTATGATAAAGGATAATTCATGGTTGGCAACATTGATGATACAAAATATTCAGCACTTTCTGCTTTCCCCTGGATCAGAGGTCTGCAGATGTCATCATTGTATGAACAGCCCACAAATATTCATAACTACCTGGGGGCAATAGCCTCTGGTCCTTCCAGGTCATCCTGATCACTTTGGTTTTCTGCAAATAAATTAACAGGACAATTACATGGGGCAAAACCCATTCACAAAAGCCCAATTCGATGCCAACCTTCACACTGTCCTAACAGGCTTTGAGGGAAATATCCTAAGAGACCCCAGATAGAGCCTCATAAGAAGGCGCTGGGTTTCCTTCTTGAGCCATTGGACAAATCTGCTTGATATGACAGGTCATCAGCACAGTATCCTATGTCCTGAGTCTGTGCAAACAGCTAAACAAATCCTTTCCCTACAGATCCTGCGGAACTACCGAGCTACCTAGAGCACTGCTGTAACATTCAGGCTTTTTCTATCTGAAATGCTGTTTGTTAATGGGTTAGAAGAATTATACTTTGAGATTAGATGGGAGTGGAATCCATACACCATCAAGTCAAAAGAATCTTCAAAGCTGCAAAGAAACAGTGGCCATTCGTCAGGTTGGGAAGTTCCAAGGCCCTGCCTTGCTTCAGAGAAACATACCAAAGATGACAGTGGGGCTTACGTTCTGGTTTCAGAAAACTCTGGACAAGATAATACAAATGAAAGGAGCTGGAATATGGGTTGACAGAAGTGAAACCAAGGAGTGGCAACTCCATAGATATAAACAAGACTGCCAACAGCCTCGGACAGGTAAGGGAACTCAGGGACATTGCTCAGGAATGAAAATTAGAGCATTTCATGTGATATAAAAGATTCATTCAAAATTAGGAGGCCTGAAAGGTACTTCCTGTGCCACAATTGTAGTGGTACATGTGAGTCTGGCAGGACCACCTTGGGTCCAGTGATTTGCCACAGGGTCGTACATGACTAGCAACTGAGAAAACTTCACTGACCTGTGGAATGTCTTGTTTTAAATGCCATTGTAGTGCCTGGTTTGAACTTCAATATGTTCGTATACTGTCTATCTAAGGAGATTCATTCTCTCAAGTAGACTAACAAAGAGCATGCAGATTACCTGGAAGACCAGTTGGAATTTTATCCTCTTTAGCATGGGAGCAACCACAGGCTCCTTCCACAGCAGACCCCACTTTCCCTTCATCAAATGCAGATTTTGCATCACTGTAAGGCTGGTAGCAGTTAGCACCTTCCTGGACACTTGAAGGAGCCAAAACACATTCATCTTGGGATTCCTGGAGCACTTCCTTCTTTTCAACCTCCTGCAGCTCCACTCTGTGTCAGGTGGGAGAGGGGTGACAGAAGATTAAATGAAGAGGATCAGACACCAAGCCATCCTGGCCGGTTTTGATGGGAGGCAAAGGGAGTGGTCACAGAAAGGAAAGGCGAAGTGGTCTTAAAGACGGAAATGACTATCCTTCTGTGTGTGCAGTGGAGTGTGGCTTCCATGGGGTGGGAGAGGGAGAGACCAGCAGATGCTAAGTGCACTGGCCACACAACCAGCCATTGAAGGAGGAGAATGAATGCTCCCTGCACGCTCTAGTCATGACCCCCAGCACACACGGAGAACTAAGACAGTGGTTCCAACTCTTTTGCATGCTTTGTATTGATCTGTACTTGCAGTGTCAAAGTGATACAGCTTTTGAGGAATTACAGACTCTAGATATTCTCCCTTCAGTAACTATTTTCTCAATATTTTGTTATAACATGAATTTTTTCTAGCTTCTTCACTTGCAGTCAAGTATTTACCAACATGCTGACGCCAAACAGGCACAAAGTAGCTGACTCTCGCCCTACTGTTAACCACACGGGGAAGAACACTTGATTACAGGAGCTCCCAAGTTTGCCTGTTCCACCTGGGTCAACTCACTGTACCTCACTGTACCTGAAGGATTAAGAAATTGAAACACACACAACTTCTGAAGTGAAAATAGACAACATTCTTAAAAGGGATATTTCGCTGTTGACTGAGTGGATGAAAGAGTTATATTTAGTAATTTTTCCCCCCTGGATCTGAGGTCTCCTGATGTCACTCTTGACATTCACAGCCCACAAATCTTCAGAATTACCTGGGGGACACTGGCTCTTGTCCATCCACTTGCACATGATCATGCTGATTGTCTAGTAAGAAATTCAGACACAGTGGGTCACAAGAAACAAATTACACCGCACACGTACCAACTCAGTGAACACATTTACCACAAGGACATTCATACTCTCAGTGCAAGAACATAATACGATATTCCAGGACACTTATCTCCTAGAATCAGGGGGGACCACTTCCAGACCCATCAGGGAAATTCTCAGGAGCGCTCTCCCAATATCCTTTGTTCTGAGTCTGTGGAAATAGTTAATTTTCCCCGGTGATCCTAGGAAGTGAGCTGAATTATTTTCTAGAATTGTTTCTACAATATTGGTTAGGCCCATCAGATTTTGTTGCTGTTGATACTTTAGAGAAATTTATCCTTAACACTAGAGTGATGGATGAATTTTATAAACTCTCAAACTAAAAAGAATCTTTGGTGCTACAAAGAAACCATGGCCATTCAAGGCTGGAGGGACTGCCAGAGGCCAGCCTTGCTTCATGGAAACATCCAGGCAAGACAATGGTACAGTTGTTTCTGTCCTGGTTTTCAGATGACTGCTTAGCTAAGAGAAGCCAACATAGAGAAGATGGAGACTGGGGCTGAGAGCAGTGATACCAAAAAGAGAAATCACCTCTCCTAAGGTATAAGCCGGTCTGCCATTGTGTTTGGATCAGAAGAGAAAGGCCAGGGACATTTACAAAAACAAAGTTAGATCATTGCAGGTGACAAGGCATATCTGATCTAAAGCAAGTCTGACAGACACCTCCTGTGGATGTCCACCCGAGGTGGGTGAGAGTTGTCACACTGATTTGGGTCCAAATGCCTGACACTGGGGCCAGGGTGACAGAGGCATGACCAGGGCCTAGAAAGGGGTGAAGGCTCCCTGGTCCACCCGATGTCTGTGTGTCTTAATAGATCCTTTTCCCTGGTTTAAATCAAGATGTGTCTATAGGGCCTGTCTTCAGAGACGAGCTTCCTCAGTCTACACAGGTTGTGGGGAACAAAGAACATGGAGGCTACCTGGCAGATCGGTTGGCATTCCATCCTCTGCAGCATGGGAGCAACCACAGGCTCCGTCCAGAGCAGGGCCCACCTCCCAGGCATCACATGCGAATTTGCCATCCCTGCAAGGCTGGCTGCAGTCAGAACTTCCTGGGAGACGCGAAGGAGTCAAAACACACTCATCCTGGGATTCCTGACGCACTGCCTCCTTTGCAACCTCCTGCAGCTCCAAGCTGTGTCAAGTGGGAGAGGGATGACAGAGAAGTAAACAAAAAGGATCCGACCCCTTGCCGTCCTGGTTGGTTTTGATGGGAGGCCTAGGGAGTGGTCACAGAAAGCAAAAGGGCAGTCCCCTTAGAGAGGGAAGGAACTATCCTGCTTATGTGAAGTGGAGTGTGGCTGCCATGGGGTGGGAGAGGGAGACCAGCAGGTGCTCCGTGCACTGGCCACATACCCTCTGATGAGGAATGAGACTCAACCCTCCCAGGATGGTACCTTCAGGAACATGAAGCACAAATCAGCTTCCACGCCAGGTGCTACCCCCTGGTCCTACGCCATGTTCAATGTAAGATCAAGTAGTCAAGTGAATACTGCTATTAAGGCAGTATACACTCTCAGAGACGTTAGGCCTTCTTTTTAGGAATAGAAAGGCCTCCAAGGCCTCTTTCTCTTACTCTTGTGAAATAGCAACCAATGTTTTGTCTAGATAGTTTTCCTGATCTTTAGTTTCTCTAATTACTTCTCTGCCAATTCCTTTGCTAGGTACCTTCCTCCCAAGGACCTAAAACAACTGTGTAGGAATAGATATTCATCTCCCCTTGGAGCTCCTTTAGGAGAGAACAGCTATCCTCTGTGTGTGCAGGAAATCCTAGGGATAGTGCGTTCAGCTTGGGTCACACGTACAAGTAGCACAGAGATCACAGACAACCAAGTTACCAGGCCATCTCCAGGTGGGTTGAGTGAAGTAACTCAGTACAGCCTGCAGGTTTGCTTATGCTTGTATCTGGCATCTATGACTCTCTTGACCTCACTTACTCTTTCTGTGACCCTGTCCATATGTTACCTATACATTACCTGCTCCTGACGGTTCATTGGTACCTGGGCGTGAGTGTTTCTTCTGCTGGTTCATCTTCCTCATCTTCATCAGTTTCTACAAGCAAATTCAGAAATATCCAGTCAGCTTCTTGCCACTTCACCCATGACAAACACAGCAACCCATATGGTCGTAGAGTCATGACTGTCTGTGTGTGAACTGGTACTGTGCGGAAGTTCTAGTGCCTTGTCTTTACACACCCCGCCCCCAGCATGGATTTCTGACCCATCAGGACGTCTGACTCTAGACCAGAGGATCACCATTGTGGCACCTTCTGCCTGCAACTGGGCAGACATTTAAAAGGTCTTTTCTTCCTTATATCGCTGCACACTTGTCCACCTTCCATCTCGACCTCTACATCTGCATCATCCATCCTGCCACAAATTCTGCCAAAGACACAGGCTCTCTAAACCTTCTCAGCTCTCCCAAGATCCCTTCCTTCCTCTGAGGAGAGCAACCACATCCCGCATCCCTCCACCTGGGAACATCCTGGGCTCTTCAAGGTGGCTTCTGTGTGTTATCAAGGGAAAGTCTCTCTATGGAAAGGGGTCCAGTCTAAACAACATTCCCAGCACCAAGGCTGACTATATCAAGTACCTGATCGGACACCACACAGTGAAGGGCTTCTTTTTCTGCTGTGCATTCATACATATTTCCTCATTTTATCTCTAGAGCTACCATCAACAGATTATTTGATCTATTTTACAGAGGAGGAAACAGATGCTAAGAGAGGAAAAGTCAATCACTCACTCACTGTTACTGAAGGCAGCACTCAGGCTAAACCTGGAAACGTGCATGCTTAGTCCAGGGCTCTTTCCACTCTCACAAGCTGCCTCCTGTCACATCGTCCTTTCTGTGCTTTAACACTGGGCGGATGCTGCCTCCTGCCCCAAAGGCCATGGTCCATCAGGAAGGAATCAGTTGCAATACTATGCCCTCTACCCTGTGCATTTCTCCCCGTCCTCCCACTCAGCCAGTCCTGCTCCTATCAGAGCCCCAAATGGGCCATGAAACAGGAAAGCTGAGAAAAAAGAAAACCACATCCTAGTCGAGGTGCGGAGTCTCTTGTGAGTGGCTCAGTGCTATCAGGTTCTGTGGGCCCCTTACCTGGGCTGAGCTTGCGGGCAAGGCGCTCTGCCAGCCTATGTCCCTCAGTCAGCTGCTCTCGGAAGCCCTGCCCCTGGTGGTTGTCAAGGTCATTGTGGGTGACGAGGTCCTTGAGGTGCTGCTTGAGTAGAACAGAGTCATCTTTCCCTTCCCGTAATGTCTGCCGTAACTGGGTCAGCTCTCGCGCCTGACTTCGAATTAGGATATCACACGTCCTAAGGTGGGACAGAAGATAATTTTAAAATGCAGAGAGTTGCATGATGACTGTGAGGGATTCCTGTGAGAACATCCTCAAGGAGCCATCGAAGCAGCATTGTGGCCCATATCTGGTGGCCAGCCTGTGCCAAAGAGAAAGAGGGACAACAAAGGACTCCCCTGAGACAGGGCGTGCTCCTATAAGATTGCCCATTCATCTTGTTCTGTAAACAAAACCTAGGGTCTTTCTAAACCTACATGAAGATGTCTCTTCATTTCCTCACTCAGCCATGCCCATTTCCATATAAAAATAGACAGAGGGCATGGTACAGTGGATGACACACAGCCACATATAGCGTGGACAGGTACGGCAGGTGTGAGTTGGAAAGAACAAGAGAATAACAGGGTCAAAAAAGGATGACAAGCTGTAGTCAGTCAGGAGGACATTGTGATTTAAAGGTCAATGAGGTACTGATTGAACAACACTGTGAAGGTACCAAATGCCACTGAGTTGACTTGTTCACTTGAATTTGGTGAATTTCATGCATGATATGTGATTTCAAATTAATAATGTTTTTCAAAGCAGACTAACTGAAGCCCTGAATAAAATCAGAGTCCATAATTCACCAGTTGGTGTCCTCCACCTGGTTGATAAATATTGTGCCCATGTGCCTGCCACGCACATCTCTGACCTCCTTACCTCAGCCTCTCATCGAGCGTTGGCTTCTCTGCCAGCTTCTCTGCCAGCCTCAGCACCTCAAACGACAGCTTCTCCCCCAGCACGGATTCAATGATGTCCTTACAGGCTTCACACTCTGAGGAAAGAGAGACACTGCCTCAGGGGAAAGCTGGACCTGCTGCTGTGGTCACGGCCTTCAAGGGAGGAGGCAGGGTCCACCCCAGGGGCAGATGTAACTCCAATACCAGGCTCTATGCAGCGATCTCCACATCTGATCCCTCAGCCTCCCAACTGCGTGGCCTTCGGTTACTTCTTGTTTGAGAACTGAGGAAAGAGAAGCTCCAAGGCCCAGAAAGTAACTAGACAAGATGAACTGGCATTTGGCAAAGTCAGAATTCACATCCCCTGAGACTGCCTATGAATCCTGGGCCACTTTACCAAGACCTGCAGCCTCTTGGGTGACACGCGGAACAGGGCCATGAGGTGGCGATTGCTGTGTGGTCAGGAAGACCCCTGATGGGGTCCATACAACTATAGGCCTGATGGTTCCCTTCTGCTGGGATTTACTAATGAACAAGTGTCTCAAAGGTTTTCACCTTTGAGTAAAAACTCACCTGGATACACTTGTGTGAAATAGAATATGCGAAAGTATAAGGACCTAGAAAAAAATGTGCCCAAACACTACGAAAGCTTTTGTGATTAGAAATCGTATAGTGTGAATGTACTGTGCTTACACTGTGACAGGCACTATTTGCAGAGCTTTGACAGAATTTCTTCATTATTCATTACAACTCAAATAAGTAGCCCACAGTTTCAGTGAGGAGCAGCCTCACCCTTAAGCTCCTTTAAAGCAGATACGATCCTCTGCTTTCCCCAGTGTGTAACCACCACGTGACCCCAGTGTAACAAGCACGGGGCTTTGCCAGTGGGACCTCAGGGGAGCTGGGACTGATGCAGTTCATTAGTGCCAGACATTCAGCCAACAGTGATGCAGGATCAGATACAGCACAGAAAAGATTCCAGTTGACACACTTTAGCTTGTTGCTGAGAGAAACAGGCGGTTCTGTGACTGCATCAGGAATCAATGTCTAGAATTGTAACTTGATTCTCACCCTACAACGCACCGCAAACTTGGAAAAGGGACTACACTCTTTGTACCTCAGTTTTCCCATCCTCAGGCAACTGAGGGTAAAACAGCCACTTCTACCTTTCCTGGATTGTGGTCAGAATGAAATTCAAAATGACAAGGGAAATAGGAGATAAAGTCTAGAGAGTTTAGTTTCTTGGAGGGAAGACGGTGATCATTCATCACTTTGGTGACCATGACCCCTAGGACTTACTGTATTTCTGCAGCTGGTTGGCCAGGGAGTAGGCAGTTGCTTGGGATACAAGGAATTTCTCCGTGAGGTCTCGGAAGTCCTGCTTGTTCTTTGCCAGCTGCAACTGAAGCTCCCGGTTGATTTCCGTCAGTGTAAGTTCTGCCCTCGGATCAGATAAAGGGCCAAGAGATACTGCCATGGTGATGTGTGGTAGAAGGGGTAGAGCCAGGGGCTGGGGAAAAGAAAGCCAAACATATGTTGGATTAAAATCAGGTGAAATCACATAGGTTTACTCAGGACTGAGGGACGACAAAAACTGGCGTTCTTAACTTACTGTTGGGAACAACGGAGGGTTCACAACTGCAAAAATAAGGTTCAAGATGCCAGAGCTCAGAGCCAGAGGTACTGCCTGTAGCTCAGACTCAGACAGGAGTGACGGAAGGGGACCCAGTGTGCCAGGTAACCATCTGGAGTTGCAATAACAGAACTGGTAGGTGGGGGCGGGTCACGGAATCTTGGGGGCCCCTGCCTTCCAGTTGCCTTGGCCATGCTGGTACACAAGGCTGCCTGGGGTCCTGTGAAGGTCACCCCGGATAGCACCCAACCCCTCAGCAGCCACTCTTCAGTTGTCCACACATGTCCTGATACCACTTACCCGTCTCCTTCCAAAACATATCTAAGTTGAGTTCTCCCTGTTCATTCTTCTGTGCATAAAAAAAATTCACGAGAGAAATAGTTTGCCAACAAGTCTTAATTTCCATAGGGCTGTCATGAAGCCATCCCACCTTCTCTTTACATGGATCTTAAGGTTTTTCCACAAGTGAGAGATGTCAAACTTTGAGACTGTCATGAAGTTCTTCACTGGGTCTTCTCCAGGTTTGTCTATATCCTGAAATCTGTAGGACAAAAAGCAGAGTATAATGCTATGTGAATGCATACTTAATTTTTTAAACTGTTTTCTGTCCCAATGTAATATTCTTTTGCTGCATCACAGTGTTGTATCAGATTCTTATCTTCCCTGGGCAGCATGATGGCTTTAGAATAAACTTAAGTTTGACATCCCTACCTTCTAAGCTCCTCCTCTGTATGTGGGTTGCTCTACTTGTGGGTTTTTTTAAATGTCACTAAACAGGACAGTTCATACTTTCGCTTATGGATTTCCTTGTAGTCCCAGAAGAGCTCTTTCCAAGCTGTCAAAGTGATTAAAAGAGTTTACATGTATATCCTTGGCTACCTGGCATGACCATCTGTTTAGGAAAGACTTGGGAGCCTGAGGCTATTGATCTGTGTTGATTAAATTCACCCACATCATGAACAGACCAGGGATCCAGGGCGGAGTTTATGGGACACTGCTTGATAGATCTCTTTGAGTTGTCCTCCTGCCATTGACCTGTGGTTGTACTCCCAAAAGAGCATATGGTTAAGTTCAAGATCTTGGGTCAGGGATGGCTGATGATCCACAGGGAACATATGGATGTGTTCAGTGACATAAAAGCTGAGGTTGACGAGAGAGGGACAGGCAGGCCCGAAGGGAGTTATGTTCTGAACCAACTCCACACTTCTTCAGCATCTGCTCCTAGCCGGGTCTTGTGAGCCTGTGACTTGGGAGACCCCTTTGCAACATCCGTCTCTTCAGTTTAGCTGCTGGTCTAACCTGGATTGAGGGTGAAATGGATGTGAGCAGGGGTCATATGTGTCAAGGTAAAGGATGGAGGACTGGATCAACCAGTTATGAAAGTTCCTCGTCCCCGCACCCCAAGCCATACTCCAACTATCCTTCCTTTTTTTGTTTTTAATTCTCACCTTTTTACAAAACATATTTATTTATATCTTTTTGGCTGTGTTGGGTCTTCATTTGCTGTGCACGGGCTTTCTCTAGTTGAGGTGAGTGGGGGCTACTTTTGGTTGAAGTGCACAGACTTCTCATTGTGGTGGCTTCTCTTGTTGCGGAGCATGGGCTCTAGGCACATGGGCTTCAGTAGTTGTGGCATCTGGGCTCAGTAGTTGTGGCAAATGGGCTTAGTTGCTCTGAGGCATGTGGGATCTTCCTGGACCAGAGATCAAACCCATGTCCACTGCACTGGTAGGCGGATTCTTAACCACTGCACCACCAGGGAAGTCCCCTACCCTTCTTAATGAGACTGGTTTGTGAGATTAAGCAAATGCATTAAGGAAATCTATTTTCTGGTGTCTGTGGGCCTGACATTCTGTGGGGGAAAGAAAAATGTATCACATTCCTTCATTCAAATAATCATGAAATGGAAGGCTCACAAAAGGTACCTGATGTACTTGAAGTCAAACACGGATTAGCTTTTACAGGGCTAATAAAAGTTATCACAACAGTTCTAGTTCATTGACTGATATTGGGGTCAGGCAATTTGTATAATCCTGTGATTATGATATTTTATTTTCCTTATAATCATCTAAGGTAATATTATTGTGCTAAGTAAATAATAAGAAACGTACAGAAGAGGACATTAAATAATCTATCTCGCCAAATTAAGAAATGAAGAAAATACTTTTTATTTACCAAAGCAAGTAAGCTATTGCTTTGTGTTTTGTAAGTAAAGGAAACTTACTTTCATCTTTATCCTTCATTTGTGCCACTTAGTTCTCCTCTTTTCCTCTGTAACCTGGCTTTGTTCCCAGACCCCTACTTTTGTCTTACGAAACCATTTCTATACACAGTCCAATGCAGAAGTGATGGCTGGGCCCTTGCAAAGGCTCCCTGAAGTGGTTACAGGTGTCAGGACACCAAAGTCTGGAGGCAAAAGCAGCCCATCTTTTAGAATGGCTGCTTTCCCACCTCCTTGAAGTTGACATGATGTCCCATGACAGAAAGGGATCATCTCCCTTTAACTTGGGAGTCTCAAATCTCAGGGACTGTAGTCTATTGGGCTGAGCTGTGCTGAAACTGAATGCACCTGCTAACGTTCTGGTTTCTTGTTAGGTGGCTAGAATATTTATAAGGTTTTCTAACAAACATCTTTGTAAAAGGTTGCATTTATAGCAATACAATTTATTTGTATAAAGTGGCAGCTTGAAGAAGACTGGTCCCATCAATAAGGAAAAAGAAAAGGTAAGTTGAACTTTCACTCGAAACCAGCCTGAATTTGAAATTAGGGCTCTCACTTTTCTCAAGGTGGATGGTCAGGTGCCTCAGCCATGTGTCCCCAAGGGCTTATGTCTCCGCTGTAAACTGGACAAGGGTAAAATGGGGTCAGATAGGCCAGGTCCCCTCAATTCTAGAGTCCTCCAATAGCTCTCATCTGCTTTAGTCACTGGATTGGAAATATCTTTGTTCTTCTGCTCTGTCCTACTTCTGTGTTTTGGGTAAATTTTATGCAGCTCGGTGTGTTCTGCCCTCAAGTTGATCCCTGTAAGAATCACCTGGGAGAGTTAGTACCCATACAAGTTCACAGTCCTCATCTGTAGCAATCCTGATTCATTGGGCTGAGGTGGCACCTGGAATCTATTTGATAAAGTTACTCAGATGTGCAGTTAGATTTACCCACTGATTTCAGTGACCTTCCTCATGATTTGTGGGCATGATTATATCATATATATGAGTAATTCTAGTCTTCACAATTGACTTGTGCAGAGATCATTACTCTCTGCTGCTTTGCAGATGGAGAAACTGAGGCAGAGAGAGGGTCTATCACTGGCCAAGGCCCCCTTGCTGTACGTGCTGGATCCAGAACCCAGGTAGAGTGCCCCTCCACCCCAAAATCCCATCCCACATTGTCCAGTTCAATCTTTTCTCAGATCTTTCCAAGTAGGTGCTTCCTTCACCTATACTGCATTTCTACCAAAAACTGTCTAAATTTACTTTTTGTTTTTTTTCTGATATCTTTCTTCTCAACAGGCTAACAACATCACATTCTGGTCACTGACTACTAATTTGAGACACTGGTTAATGAAACTACAGGGCATGGAACCTGCAAAGATGCCTTGTTGATGATGATGATGATGGCGGCATAATTCATGCACCATAACATCCATGTTGTGTACAAGTCAGTGATTTTCAGTCTGTTTACAAGGTTTGAAACCACCACCACTATCTAATTCCAGAACAACTGCATTACGTCCCAAATAATCCTTGGTCCTATTAGCAGTCACTCCCTATTCCCTCCTTCTTCCAGCCCTTGGAAACCACTAATCTCCTTTCTCTCTGTATGGATTTGCCTTTTCTGGGCATATCTTCAAAATGCAATCATCAGACATATGGCCTTTTGTATTTGGCTTCTTCATTACCATAACGTTTTCATGGTTCATCCATGTTTTTGCATGTCTCATTATTTTATTTTTTTTTACACCTAAATAATATTTCACTTTATGACTCTACTACATTGTGTTTATTCATTCCTCAGTTGGTGGACATTTGGTGTTGTTTCTACTTTTGACGTCTATGAATAATGCTGCTTTGAGTATTCAGGTGCAAGTTTGTGACCATATGTTTTCAATTCTCTTGGGTACAAACCTGGGAGTGGAACTGCTCCCAGTATGTCAGTGTCAACTCTATATTGAATTTGAGAAACTGATAGCTGTTTCCAAGACAATTGCAACATTTTATATTCCCGCTAGCAGTGTAAGAGGATTCCAGTTTCTGCACACCTTTCACATCTTCCTGTGTATGTTTTTATCACAGTCATACTAGCGGGGGTGAAGTGGTATCTTATTGTGGGTTTCATTTCCATTTACTTAATGACTAATGGTGTTGAGCATCTTTTCACATGCTTACTGGCCATTTTTAAGTCTTCTAAGGAGAATGATTGTTCAAATCCCTTTTGCATTAATATATTCGGTTTTTTCTCCTTTTCCTCTTGAATTGTAAGAGTTCTTTACATCTTGTGGATACTAGACACTTTGTCAGATATAAGTTTTGCAACAATTTTCTCTGCTTGTGTGGATTGTCTTTTCACTTCCTTATTCGTATCCACTGAAGCACAAAAGATTTTAATTTTTTTTTTTATAAATGTGTGCTGTTTTAATGTGTTTTGGTTTGTGGTATTTTGTTGTACAATAGATAAATAACACAAGAGGTATGGCCTCTAAAATCCCCAGACCCGCATCTCAAAATTTGGAACTTGAATGGATCTGAAGGCCACTTTGTCACCTTTCTTGTTCAAAAATCCTAACAGAGGGCTCTGAATGGCCCAGCTTGCATCAGGTTTCCACCCTACTAATTACCAGGGAGGTTGGAATCAGTAAGAAGATAGCAGTCCCATTCTGAATTAAACAGAATATTTTCCAGAATAAGAGCAAGTATGGGCAGGCAGAACAATAGGTGTTCATTGCAAAGGATGAATCATATAAACATGTTATTTTCTCATAATCCAGAGGTAGATATAAATGAGTTAATAGTCTATGAAAATGCAATAGTTTATGGGTTGCAGCTCAGGAAGTACCGGTCAGAAAGGGACCTTTCACACAGGCTTGAGAGTCAGGAAAGAATTTCCAGGCAAAGTGACAACAAGATAGACCCTGAAAACTGAATAAGAGTAATAAATAGGTAAATAAAGGGCAGGTAAGAATGTCTCAGACACAGGGAACATCATGCAGAAAAACCCAGGAGCCAGAGAAAGAATGAAGTGTTTGGTGACTTCAGATATTTTTAATCAGTCAGATCATAGCATGAAGCACGTGGGGAAAGGGCCAAGAGGGAGGCTGAAGAAACTTGTCAGGGCTGGAAAATAAAGACCTTGTATTGGTCAGCGTTCTTATTGACAAATCATACCACTCCCCTCGGTAGCTCACAGGGTTAAGACACCATGAAGCACAAAAGATTTTAATTTTGATGAAATCCTTTGATCTATTTATTCACTGTTGTTTTTGCTTAAGATGTCATCTAAGAAATCATTACCTCATCAAAGATCACAAAGATTATGCCTGGGTGTTTTCCAACGCATTGCTTCGAATGAGAACTTCCTTGGGTTTTTAGGATGGGGGACATGTTTGAATTTTGTTTCCTATCAATGAATATATATACATTGTATATATACAGTGACAGACCTGATTGATATCCACAGGCTTGTCACCCACTGCAGTGGAGCCTTCATGTGCTATAACAGCGATCTGGGAAACCGTATTAATATCCTGGCTGTGATTCAAGTGAGAGTTCTGGTGATGTGGTTCAGTTTAGCCTTGACCCCTCCTGGTTTCAAAAATTGTTCAGTATCTTTAGAGTGGAACAACTGATTGTTTTTCTGAGGAACACTTGGGAGTCAAGGTTGTTCTAAAGCTATAGTGGACTTCCTCATTTCATTCCAGACAGGGAAGACTGCAGGGGTGAGCCCTGGTCAAGACTTTCATCTCTCTTTTAGAAGGAAACTAGCCATGCTCCAGGGTTGAAGGATGGCTGTTCAAAAGGCTCTTGTCCCTCTCCAATTCTTTCTACTATTAACAGGACTTCTTTCTAGAAATGGTGGGAAAATACTTATTTTAGGACACATTATGTGTTCTCTGCCAATTGCATTCTATCAGTTTAAGGTGAATAAAGGAGAACAAAGTCAAGTATGTTCTTAGCACTTGTTATAGTTCAAGTGATCATATTTAATCCTCTGAACAATCTTATAAGTCAGGTGTTGTTCTTTTCCTCATGACACAAAAGCTCAGAATGGTTATAAAACTTCCTGACATCAAAATTTGGCAAGGAGAGCTTTGATCATTAGAAACTATTTCAATTTGTCCTTCAAAGGCAACCCTGTACCTTTATATTAAACTCAATGGCAACCCTGTACCTTTATATTAAACTCAATGGCAGACTACATCTGCATTTGTTGTTCTAGGGTGATTTTTCCCAAGGGGGCAGTGTGTCATTTTAATATCATTTGGACTTTTAAATTTTATTACTTTCCTCATTAAGTATACTTTTTAGTGTTTGTTTTGTTCAATTGCTTTGGGTTTCTTCTCAAGGGAGCCTGTTATTTATATGTTGAATATCTCATCTATTTTCTGTCGTTTATCACTTGTTTTACCCTTTGTCATCCCTCTTTTCAATGCCTTCAGTTCTACATTGAGGTGTAATTTGCCTAGAACAAAATGCACCAAACCTAGAAGTACAGATCAGTGAATTTAACATACGGATGCATTGTATCATCACCATCCAGATCAAGGTATAGAACATTCCCCACCGTTCCCCAAAGTTCTGTTGCGTTACTTGCCAGTCCATCCCCTTCTGCCAAAGACAAACATGTTTTGATCTCCTCATCAGAGATAATTTTGTTTACTCTTGCACTTCATATGAATGGCATGATGCAGTATGTTCTCTTTTTCCTGGGTTCTTTCACACGATATCTGGTTTTGAGGTTCAATCTTAATTGGCCACGTCGATAATTTGGCTTTATTTTTATGCTAAGAAATATTCTGTTTTATGATTATAGCACAATTGGACTATCCATTTTTCAGGTAATAAACAGATTTGTTTTTGGCTACTCTGCACAAAGTAAGTATGAATAATGGTGCACAAATTATTTTGTCCACATATCCATGTGTTTCTCCTAGGCACATACACCTAAGAAGAGAATTGCTTGGTCAATGAATGGAAACTGACACAGAGGTTGCAAAATAGTTGTGTCATTTTACATTTCTCCCCCCAATATAGAGCTGTTCCAGTTTCTGTATGTTCCCACATACTTTATATATTCAGTCTTTTAAATTTTAGCCATTGTGATGTCTATAGTGGCTTCCCATTTCGGTTTCCAAAAGCTGATTGGTTATTTGGCTATCTTCTACTGAGAAATGCTGCTTCAAATCTCCTGCTCAAAAATACACTACATTGTTTGTAATTTTCTTTGTGATATATAAAAGTTCTTTATATATTTTACAGAAGTCTCTTGTCAGATATATGTATTGCAAGGAATAACTGCGGGTCTATGGGTTGCCTTTTCACTTTTTAAATGGAAATTATGGTAAGTTAAAGATTTAATAATTTATGAAATCCAGTTTATTCAATTTTTTAATCTGTGGTGAGTGCCTTGGCATTTTGTATAAGAAATTTTTGTCTATGCCTTAGTCAAGAAAACATTCCATCATTCTTTAAAAAGCATTGCAATTTTAAAAAGAACATCTCCAATTAACTTTAGTATATGGAGAGAAGTGATTTTTTTTTTTTTTTCTGTTATCCTGTCCCATGTGTTGGCTGGAATTCTTTTTTTTTTTTTTTTTTGGGGGGGTGTACACCAAGTTCAATCATCTGTTTTTATAAAGAAGTGATTTTTAATATTAAATTATTTCTAAATGAATAGTCATTTGTTTTATCATATTTTGCAGAAAAGCTTTTCATTACTCTGCTATGCATATTGGTGACTTTATTTAAAAAATCAAATAATTGCATACGGATGTGGGTAAATTTTTTACTCTCTACTCTTTCACATTGATATAATTGTGTTGTGTTTACATACACTAATAGTATAGTGTCTTAATTACTATAGTTTTCACCTGAATTTTGAAATCCAGTAGAGTAAGTCTTCCAACTTAATTTTTCTTCAGTGTGTCTTGGCCAATCTACATACTTTGACTTCATATACATTTCATAATTAGCCTGCAAATTCCCCCACAAAATGCCTGCTGCAATATTATTCGGAATAACATTGATTTGACATTCTAAAAATATTGACTCATCTAATTTATGTATATGATATATGTTTCTATTTATTTAGGTCTTTAATTTCTCTCAGCAATGGTTTTCAGGAGTCTTCAGTATATGTGTTCTTAAGCATTTAATGATTATGGATGTGAATCTCTATTATGTTTCACTGAATTTTATTTTCTAAACACTGCTAGCATGAAGAAAGAATTGCAGTAGATTTTTATACGGATCCTCTTGAGATATGATACAGGTAGAAGAGACTGCACCACTTTAAAGTATACAATAAGGGACTTCGTAGGTGGCGCAGTGGTGACAAATCTGCCTGCCATTGCAGGGGACACGGGTTCGATCCCTGTCCCAATAACATCCCACATACTGTGGAACAACTAAGCCTGTACAACACAACTGTTGAGCCTATGTCCCACAATTACTGAAGCCTGCGCACCTAGAGCTGTGCTCCACAGCATGAGAAGCCACCACAATGAGGAGCCTGCACACCATAGTGAAGAGTATCCCCCACACACCAAAACTACAGAAAGCCTGTGTGCAGCAACGAAGACTCAACACAACCAATAAGTAAGTAAGTAAACAAATAAATAAATAAATAAATAAATTTTTGCCAAAAAAAAAGTTAGGAATAGCTCTGTGACTTACTTTGGCCAAAGCAATATGCGTGGAAGTGACATGCTTCACTTCTGGGTAGATGCTGAAAAAAATAAAGTATACAATTCAACGCATTTTGATAGATGTATATACTATTAAAACCACAGCTACAATCAAGATCCAGGGTATTTCCCTTCTGTCACAACTTTCCTGTGCCCCTTTGCAGTCCAGCACTCCCTCAACTCTCAGCCACAGGCAACCACTGCCAGAATAGATGAATCTGCCTTTTTAACAACTTTATATAAGTGGATCCATATACGTACTCTTTTCTGTCTGCTTTCCTTCATGCAGCATAATGATTAAAGTATATCCATCTTATTATATGCATCAACAGTTCGTTCTTTTTATTGCTAAGTAGTATTCCATTTGTATGAATATATCAGCTCTGTTTATACATGCATCTTTTCTTTCTATTGGTTATTTTTTATACACCTTTATTGGAGTATAATTGCTTCACAATGTTGTGCTAAATTCTGCTATACAACTAAGTGACTCAGCTATATGTATACATATATTCCCATATCTCCTCCCTCTTCAGCCTCCCTCCCACGCTCCCTATCCCATCCCTCTAGATTGTCACAGAGGACTGAGCTTATCTCCCTGTGTATGCAGTAGCTTCCCACCAGCTATCTATTTTACCTTTGGTAGTGTATATATGTCAATGCTACTCTCTCACTACACCTCATTTTTCCCTTTTCCTTCTGTGTTCTCTAGTCCGTTCTCTACACCTGCATCTTTATTCCCACTCTGCCATGCTATTCGCCAGTATTATTTTTCTAGATTCCATATATATACGTTAGCATACGGTATTTGTTTCTCTCTCTGTGACTTACTTCACTCTGTATGACAGTCTCTAGGTCCATCCACCTCACTACAAATAACTCAATTTCATTCCGTTTTATGGCTGAGTAATATTCCATTGTATATATGTGCCACATCTTCTTTACCCATTCATGTGTCGATAGACATGACACATGTCCTGGCTATTGTAAACAGTGCTAATGTTTCCACGTACTGGCTATTGTAAACAGTACTGCAGTGAACACTGTGGTACATGTATCTTTTTGAATTATGGTTTTCTCAGGGTATATGCCCAGTAATGGGATTGCTGGGTCATATGGTAGTTCTATTTTTAGTTTTTTAAGGAATCTCCATACTGCTTTCCACAGTAGCTGTATCTATTTACATTCCCACCAACAGTTTACTTTCCCTTTTCTCCACACCCTCTCCAGCATGTGTTGTTCCTAGGGTTTTTGATGATGGCTATTCTGACCAGTGTGAGGTGATACAGCAGGTTTGATTTGCATTTCTCTAATGATAAGTGATGGGCATCTTTTCATGTGCCTCTTGGCTATCTGTAGGTCTTCTTTGGAGAAATGTCTGTTTAGGTCTTCTGCCCATTTTTGGATTGGGTTGTTTGTTTTTCTGATATTGAGCTGCATGAGCTGCTTGTATATTTTGGAGGTTAATCCTTTGTTAGTTGCTTCATTTGCAAATTTTTTCTCCCATTCTGAGGGTTGTCTTTTCATCTTCTTAACTTTCAAGTTTCATTAGGTCCCATTTGTTTATTTTTGTTTTTATTTCCATTCCTCTTAGGAGGTGGGTCAAAAAGGATCTTGCTGTCACTTATGTCATAGAGTGTTCTGCCTATGTTTTCCTCTAAGAGTTTTATAGTGTCTGGCCTCATATTTAGGTCTTTAGTCTATTTCAAATTTATTTCTGTGTTTGGTGTTCTCATTTCATTCTTTTACATGTAGCTGTCCAGTTTTCCCAGCACCACTTATTGAAGAGGCTCTCTTTTCTCCATTGCATATTCTTGCCTCCTTTGTCAAAGATAAGGTGCCCGTATGTGCGTGCGTTTACCTCTGGGCTTTCTATCCTGGTCCATTGATCTATATTTCTGTTTTTGTGCCAGTACCATACTGTCTTGACTACTGTAGCTTTGTAGAGTCATCAAGAAGGTGAGTCAAAAATTATCCACGTTCTGGCTGTAGAATTTAGTTTAACTTTTAGAAAAGACAAATACATCATTTTCCAACATAATCTCCTTGCTTTTCAATACACTTTGTCCGTGTGTTAAAAAACTTTCATATTCCCTCATTAAAAAATGTTTTAGGCTGAGCTGCGAGCCACGAATGCACCACTGTCTTCACTTCTTCATCAGAAGTGAATCTTCGTCCTCATAGGGATGTTTTCAGGGGACCAAACAGGTGAAAGTTCAATGGAGCAAGATCAGAACTATAGGGAGGCCACTTTAACACCTCAAAACGAAGTAATCCATGATAGACTTAGGTTTCAAAAAGTGTCTGTGAGATGGGCACCCAAAACAACTCATGGAACAGCATAAACAGAAGTGCTTGGATATCTGCAAAGAAAATTTGGAGCCATACTCTAAGGAAGGTGAAAGTTTCTTAAAGAGAATCATTACTGGTGATGAGCTGTGGATTCATCACTACGAGCTTCAGAGTAAATGGAAGAGGATGGAATGGAAACATCCTCAACCACTGACCAAGAAAAAGTTCAAAACTCAACCATCATCAGGAAAATTGATGCTTACAATTTCCTGCGATTCCCAAGGGCCAATATTGGAACATTGCCAGGAAAAATGTTCAACAATCAACAGTGCTCCTTACAGTGAGATGTTTATTGAAGAGCTGAAGCCTAAACTTCAGATTAAATGCAGAGGACTGCTATCCAAGGGCATGGTAATCTTGCATGACAATGCACATCTGCACATTTCTGCCCACACTGTCGAGACTCTGCAAAAACTTCATATTTCATCAGGTCTTTTGACCAATTCTTTTTTTTTTTTTAATTTATTTATTTATTTATTTATTTTAATATTTTTAATTTTTTTAGAACATTTATTGAAGTACAATAGACACACAATAAACTGCATATATTTAAAGTGTACAATTTGATAATTATTTTCTTATTAGTAATGTATATATGGCAATCTCAATCTTCCAATTCATCCCACCCCAACCCCCGACCAATTTTTTTATTGCACTGTCTTATCGTACAAAACATGTGTAAGAACAGTACAATGAAAACCCAGAACATTACTTTGACAAATTAAAGAACTGAATAAATGGAGAATAAATAAATGGGAAACTTGTAGATTAGATGACTCAATGTTTTAAATGTCAATTCTCACCAAATTAATCAACAGATCTCTACAAACCCAACCAAACTTCCAGAAGATATTTTGGTAGACATTTATAAGCTAATTCTAAAAGATATATAGAAATTTGAATGTTCTTGATTCATCAAAGCAGTTTTACAAGAGAAGAGTTAGGTGGATGACTTACATTGCCTGTTTCCAGAATTACTATACAAATCTTTTCCCCAATGTAAAGTTGATCTCTTTGTCTTCTTTTTCAGTTTTAAGAGTTTCTGTATAGTCTGGGTATAAGTCCTCTATCAGATATGCAATTTATAAATATTTTTTACTAACTGTGGCTTGACTTGCCATTACTTACCAGTGCCTTTTAAATATATATTGATTTAGCTGCACTGGATCTTAGCTGGGGCATACGGGATCTTTACTGTGGTGCGGGGAGCAGCCCTGAGAAAGGGGTCCTGCTCCTAGGACATGGCCTAAGACAGGCACAGTCGCAGAGGGGCCAACAGGGGTGGGGCACAGACCCTTACTTCTTCTGAGAGAGGTCTCCTGCCCCCACGGCTGCATTGCTTCCCATGCCCAGCTCAGATTGGGACCCAGGAGGCAAACAGAGACCTGGCTAATAGCAGCTGCCCTCCTCCTACTGTTCTTGTAAAAGACCACTGCCCCCAATCATATGAGGCCTTTGTTTGGTTATTTCAAGAATGTGCTCTTTTTAAGTTAAAGAAGGGGGAGCTGTGGGGAGCAGCCCTGAGAAAGGGGTCCTGCTACCAGGACATGGCCCTGGGAGCTGCCTTAATTCAAGGATTTGTGTAAAACAAACATAGCTCTCTGTCCCACCACCTCGACCTTGAGTATGTGTTCCCACAGACTCCTTATCGTATGAGAACATCCTGAGACCATGTAGGGTGCAGGCTACTATGCAAGTTCCTGGTGCCCTTGAAGAGATAGAACAAGTTACAACAAAGAAGGAGTCATTTCTTTTGATGTCCCCCTTTATTCTGAAAGTGTATTAAAGGCCACCGCATAATAAAGAAGTTTGTCAGTTGCCCTAGATGCTTCTGATCCTCTCGAACCCATCTTTGGTCTGTCTGTCTTTATTTCCTAGCCGCGTCGTGTTTGCCTAAGGACCTGATCGATTTTGCCGGCAGGCTCCGGCATTGTGGCATACAGGATCTTTTGTTGTGGCGCACAGGTTCTTTGTTGTGGCATGTGGGCTTCTCTCTCTAGTTGTGGTGTGTGGGCTCAGTAGTTACGGCACGTGGGCTCTGTAGTTGTGGCACACTGGCTCTCTAGTTGTGGCTTGCATGCTCAGTAGTTGCAGCTCGTGGGCTTCGTTGTCCCATGGTATGTGGGATCTTAGTTCCCGGACCAGGGATTGAACTTGTGTCCCATGCATTGGAAGGCAGATTCTTTACCACTGGGCCACCAGAGAAGCCCCCTAGTGCCTTTTAAAGACCAAAAGTTTTCAATAGTTATGAAGTCTTTTTTATCAACGTATTGTTCTATTGATTATATCTTTGGTATTGAGCTAAGAAATCTCTGTCTAAGCTGAAGTCACAACTACTTTCCTCGATGTTTTCTTCTACAAGTTTTACAGTTTTCAGGTTTATATTTAGATCTATGATCTATCTTGAGTTACTTATTGTACATGGTGTGAGATATGGATTCTGCTCATTTAGTTAACTACTTTTCATATGGATATAGATATCCACTAGCTGAAAAGGTTGAAAGAGATCATCACCGTTTGAAAGATTTCTTCACCATTTGTTGAAAAGAGTATCGTTTCTGGATTACCTTTTTTCATTGGTCAAAAAAGGTCAGGCTCTTTATAAATATGGGTTTATTTGGGGACTCTTTATTCTCTTCCATTAATCTGTTGACTGACCACTACAGAATACCATAGTGATTTGATTACTACAACTTGAAAATAGTTCTTGAAACCAGGTAGAGTTAGCCATCCAACATTGTTCCTCATTTTATAGAAAGTGTTTTGACTCTGCTATGTCTTGTGCATTTACAAATTCATATTAAAATCAGCTGATCAGTTACCATCAAAGGTGCTCACTGTGTTTATTAGTTGGATTGCACTGAATCAAACTGGGGAAAATTGACACCTCAAAAATAGTGAGTCTTCTAACTCATGAGCAACGAATTTATTTCCATTCTTTTCACAGTCCAAACAGTTGTTTCTGAATGTTCTGCCTATTTGACTGGACCCAAAACTCAGTATAAACATAGATTTACTCTCAGTGGTTTATGATCAACCAATTTAAGAGTTATGTACATTACATACCATTGTATACAGTGAGCTGGCTGACCCTGTCCTTTTTACCTGTTTCCTGTGGGGGGTCTGACAGGTGGTATAATGTCACTCACTACTTCCACTGACATTCCAGGATGACATTGTGGCAATCTGTACAAACAATTGCTTTACATTGTTGTTTATCAAAATCATCATAAGCTGTGTGTAAAGCTGCATATTAGTGAGCATGATTACCCGTTAATATTTTGGTAGTCAACTCTTCAGTTAGGTCAAAGACTATAATTTGAAAATGAGAAATAACTTTATTATTTTTAGCTTGTGAAAAAAATATGCCATTTCCATTTCAGGTATGTGTGCTGATGTGCAGGTTCCTGAACTCCTCTCAAAGGTCCTTGGTGGTCCAAGACAATACAGATTAATTATGTACAGGATGATTGCAGATAATGGGCTGAACAGTTAGTGTCCATGGGATACAAAATTTTGCTAAACATGTTTTTGTTACATGGAAGGTTCTTCTGAGTGAACTCATTTGCAGCTCCAAAAGCTCAAGACATTTTTCTCCACCACCTGTGGCTATTGTCATAAAACCTGCTCTGCCTCTTCCTAGGTCACCGACCATGGGATCTGTTTCATTCCATGGCCCTAGAGGAAGAGTCATTTTCAAGCTTATCTAATTTAAGTGCATTAAGGGCCCCTTGTTTCCATAAGACCAGTGGAAGTGAAAGGCTCTCTTTGTCATTTGGTAGGAAGGGTTATCATTTGGGTTATTTGAGGAATGTGCTGCCTTCACAAGTCATTAGATGCCTCTAAAGGCAATAAATTTTCTCTCACTGCATGACACTAAACCCCACCCATGCACTGCATTCCCTAAAACCTCACTTTCTGAGTGGGATCTTGATCTTTTAAAGATTCATTGCCCAACCACACATTATTCATTCTTTTCAAGTCCAACCCTCTGCTTTTTCTCTTGAATTTGCTACCATCTAAACAGAATCTGGGAAAGGAAACACAGTGAGGGAGCCCATGCCAAGAATTTGTGAAGTCAAATATGACAGTTGGTACCCAGGACACTTTCTGGAGGAGACTCTCTAGGTGCTTTGTGACCTGACTCTTCAGGAGGGAGAAAGCCAGGTGCTGTCATTGCTCCTGTTCACATCTTCCCTTTGATCAGGATGAGGCTATTGCTGTCTGCTATTGATGTTCTCACCTACAGACACCCAGGCTGAGCTGGGCACCATCACCTTTCAACTTCTTTCAGTAAAGATTTATGTATCCTCCTTTTGTATCCTCCAGTGGAATGACCATAGTGATTTACTCACAAGGGCTCAGTAATGTCTTCATGGAGCTCCACTAACTGAGAATCCAAGTTATCTAGACGAGCAGAAATGTTATATTTCATAGAACTTGATAGGACAAAGAAGAGGAGGGAATTCGGGAGTGTTAGGTAATTCTGTTTTTAAGAAAACAAAAGTCATTGGGTTTATCAACCATCTGCATATCAAAAGCCAGGATTTCAATCCCAGACCATCCTACATCTCACTGCAAACTTGGAGTTTGCTTTACTCCTTTTCACTTTAGTTATTTGATCTACAATTAGAGATAAAACACCAAATTCTACAAGTCTAGAAATATGGCTGATATTTAAATGATTTTTGATATGGAGAGAGAATCTTGAAGACTGGAGAGTATTTAACTTTGAGAGGAAACAGCTAATCACGCATCATGATGACAAGGATGAACGTATAGGACAAATCAAACTTGCCTCGTTGTCTCTCCAGCTGCCCAGGACATAGTCAGTAGCTACAGATATTAGCAGTTATCTCTGAAGACCGTGACAGTGTTGAATGCCTTGAGCCAACATGGAGCCCAGGTGTGAGTTGTATCCTGAGAAGCTGAAATCTGGCTGAGAACCAGGGTTCTTGGGCCAGGAGAGACCATGTAGCTGTTGGAAAAAAGAGAAGGGGGACCAGGACCACCCATGAGGTCATCCCTAAGCAGCGCTGATCATCTCTTCCAATGAGCCCACCACCACTACACCTCTCATGATTTTGTTGTTACTCGATGGAGAGCTCCATGAAGTTTGGGACAACATTTGATTCGTCTGTGTGCATGACTCCTGGCACCGAGTCAAGAACCGAGGAGGCTCTCGGCAATATTTGTTCACTGACTGAATAAACATGCTTGCAAGTCTCCACTCATCTTAACGACATTTCTGTCCAACTGTCCTGTCAGGGATGCTCTGCTTTCTCCCAGGATGTAGCATCCCTTTCCTTAATAGGAGCCTTCCCTATGCTATCCTCATCCTAGGACACCTGCCTGTGGTGACTCTGATGAAGACACAACTGTCCTCAGGGATTCCTCTCAATGGTTCACTCTGTCATTAGGAAGAGAAGTCCTTGGCCTCCCCTCCCATCCTCTGGGCTGCCACAAAATCCCAACTGAGGGCCACCACGTTTTGTTGAAACTATGCACTTGTATTCTTCCTCTCACTGCTTTAATCTCCTCATGGAAATATTACTCATAGAGGAACTCCAACTCCAAATTGTTAACACAACATAAGGCAAATTAAGCACTCAACATATAGTTCAGAGATGTTGTATGTAAAGCCTTTGAAACGGTAAATGCAGAAGAATATTATTACTATCTCTGCTTCAGAAACAAGGGTCCCATTAGCCTGGTCCCTGGGAAGAATGAATATCTCTAATTCTTCTCCACACATTATTTATCCGTCTTAGTGAACACTTACTTGGGAGGGCATCCACCACTGGGAAGCTCCAAGTTTGAGTTTGGGGGGTCTAGGACAGAGCATCATGGTCCCATCCTCTTCCCCCTGAAGTTGGTGCTTCCCAGAAGTATAAGCCAACCCTGAACCACCCTGTGGATCTCCTCGGCAGGTGCGCAAGTTCACTGTGGAGTAACTTACTCTCCCAGTCCTCCCTGCTCAGCTGAGGTGCTCCTTGAGGACCTGGACGATGCTCTGTGCACGCCTCACTATCCCTTGATGTTTCTGGACTCAGCTTGTCCTTCGTCTCACCTCCCTTGGCAGCCACCTCCCATACCATTACCTTGTTTTTCTCTGGATTTTTCTCATCCTTCAGACCAGTTGATTTTCTTTCTTCCATCTCCTCCCTCATTTCTGTGTTTTTGGTGTGTGAGCTCAGTTGAGGCTCCTGTAGGGGACACACAGAGAAGGGACCAAGGTCAGCTCTTGGCTGCGGGTCCCAGCGCACATTTAACATGCATCTCAGTCTCTCGTGCCCTCGGAAAAAAATTCAGCAAGAAGGGAGTTTGGAGAACCTGAATAACCTTATCTTACTGACCAGGAAGCTGAGATCTGTATGGAGATGTTCCCTACGTGCCCACACCACTTGGTGGCAGCAGAGTCACCACACAAACCTTGACCATAAGCCTTTCTGTCCAAAAGCACCAGGAACCCATGGTTGAATTTCAGGGGACATTAGATCAAACATACGTATTTCCATTAGTAAGACAAAACTATCTGAAGGGGGACTTCCCTGGTTACACAGTGGTTACGAATCCACCTGCCAATGCAGGAAACACGGGTTCGATCCCTGGGCGGGGAAGATACCACATGCTGCAGAGCAACTAAGCCGGTGCGCCACAACTCCTAAGGCTGTGCTCTAGAGCCCTCGAGCCACATCTACTGAAGCCCATAGGTCTAGAGCCTGTGCTCTGCGGCAAGAGAAGTCACCGCAATGGGAAGCCTGCACACTGCAATGAAGTAGCCCCGCTAGCCAAAACTAGAAATAAAGCCCATAAGTAGCAACAAAGACCCAATGCAGCCACAAAATGTTAAGTAATTAAAAAAAAAACTGAAGGACATTCTCCAAAAATAATTTTATTGCTGTTCAATAGTCTTCTGTTGATACTCAGTTATCAATCTTGGCTGACACAATGGGACCAAGGTACCCATGAGTATTAAATACATCATCGTCATTAATTTAAAAAATATATCAATATGTATGTGATTCTCTATAAACATCTGGCTCCTGTGTTATGGGTCATCTTCCTGAGAGCAGGTGCTCTGCGTGCCTTGTTCCCCCCTCCTCCCCAGTGCCTGCTCAAGAGCCTGCCACATAGAACATTCAGTAAATACTTGTCAAGCAGTATTTATGTACTGCTAGTTACCAGGAGTTACTAACTTTTACCAGTGTCATCTACTCTCTACCCTAATTCCGATCAGTTTCTACCCTAGGTCTGTGCAAAAGCAATGAAAGCACAGTCCTAGGAAAAGCAGTCCAAGATGCAAATACCAACTCCACAATGCACCTAGCTTGCTTTACATGGTGATTTCATTACCCCCTTGGAACATATGGATCGCAAGTTTAATAGAGAACACTGTACAATGTAAAAGAGAGAAAATAGTATTAACCTTGGATGAGTAACTGTGATATCATGCAGCAGACAGGCTCCAATCCCTGGGCACTAGCTGCACCCTATAGAACACTACGTCACGGTCACTATGGGACTGTTAAAAACTTCTGGGGAGACGGCACAAGAAACTGCATTTCAGACAAAAATCTGAAGGAGATTCTCACGCGAGGAAAGGCCGAACCATTAAAGAAACAGCCTAGGAATCCCCAGTGGCAACAAGGATGACGCAGCTTAAGTACAGCACGTCCCTTGGCAAGGTGGCCTCTCAAGGAGAAGTGTCTCCTTTCCCAGGATGGGGGCCCAACCCCGCCCAGCCCCACTCTCCTCCAGGGGCAGCACAGCGCTGGGCAGCAGTGGCCATGGGACAGGATGTGGCCTCCGGCAGAGAGCATATGTGGGGACCTCTCCCCGGGCTCCTGCGGGTATCAGCCCAGATCCAAACCCACAGGTAAAGCACAAAGCCGAGCAGCTCCGCCTGTGAAGTGAAATCTCGTTGAGGAGCCACCCCTTTCCTACCTGGGCGGCTCTTCCATTTCTCCTCTGGTGTCTGGCTCACGGCGTGGGGATAAAAGGAAAGGGCCCTTTCAGTGCTTAGTTCTTCCTGAGTGCATCCGTTATCCTCCCTGCCCAGGGCCTCGGTGCTGAGCAGGGGTAGGAGCAAGTCCGCGGCCACCTCTGTGCTCTCACATTCATGTCCTTCTCTGTCCCTGCAGCCTGGGCCCCTCGCAGCCCACTCTCAGACCCTTCCAGAATGCCAGGCACCAACAGTCACAGAACATTCTTCCATCAGTCAGGAGTTGTACAGAAAGGGAGGCGTTTCTACACAGATCCCCACCCCATAAACATGTCTTGTGGAGAAAACCCAATTTAAACTCTCCCTCTCACTCCTAGCTCCCCTGGTCAGGTCCAAGAGGCATCTCACCACCTGGACAGGTGTAGCTGTACGGGAGAATGCTGGGATGCAGCTCAGTGCCAACAGCAAGAGAACTGTGATCTTCAGAAAAAGGCTGTGTCTAAAGCAAAATGAGGCAGTTGACGTAGTCTGTCATTGGCACCCCTCCCACTGCTCTTTTCTGCATCCTTTTTCTTTTCTTGGGGGTGTTTTTCCCAACTCTCTAATCAGCTTTCAGACGCCTGGATCGGTGCCATACTGACAAGGAGCAGGCCCTACTGGAGATGTTATCAGGCAAACACAGATGCAGCCATTCGTGTGGTGGACAGTTGTGACCGAGACCTAACTGGCTTTTCTAAATCAGAGTTAGTTTCTGTGTTGGAGGAAGAAGAGCAGAGAAAAGCCATTTTAGTGCTGTTTGCTAGTAAAAGAGACATGGGCCAGGCCATGTCTCCCTTGGAGATGGCATATTCACTTGGGTTACCAGCTTGGAGGACTAAGAATGGCAAGTATTGAAAACTTCAGCCACCAAAGGCACTGGCCTTGATGAGGCAATGGAACGGTTCGTTGAAACACTAAGGGAAGGCAGTAGTACAATCACTCCAGCTCCTCTGCAGTGGACACCACCTGACATGTCCCTGTGGAAACAGTTAAGTGGGCTTTCTTCCTTTCACGTTAAAAGTAATTTGAGGGAAGCATTGAGTAGTAGTCATTAACCACATAGGATGAGCTGACGTGAGGACCTAACTTTTACCTTAGGCCTTCTCTCTAAGGGTGGAGGAAGGGCTTTGTCCCTTGCTAACAAATGTTCAGTCAAGGGTCAGTAAGAGGAAAGGTAGTAGGGTAGAGGAGAGGCCTGCCTCATTATGTGCAAACTTAGCTCAGGAGATGGCCAGACGTTTAGCAAGTGCTAGGCCGACTTCCACAGCCTTCAGTGATTTTTTTAAAATTTATTTATTAGTGTATTTATTTATTGGCTGCATTGGGTCTTTGTTACTGCACGTGGGCTTCTCTGTGCAGTGGCTTCTCATGTTGCAGAGCAGGGGCTCTAGGCGTATGGGCTTCAGTACTTGTGGCACATGGGCTCAGTAGTTGTGGCGCATGGGCTTAGTTGCATGTGGGATCTTCCCAGACCAGGGATCGAACCCATGTCCCCGAACTGGCAGGGGGATTCTTAACCACTGTGCCACCAAGAGAGTCCCTTCAGTGATCTTTTTTTTAAACCATGTGAAACCCCTGGCACTTAGCACCTACCCTAGTAACTGTACATGTGCACTTACAACTCCCTTACACACACCCCTGTATGGAGGAGGCCTATGGGGCTTGGTTAGCATCAGCTGTCCTGTGTTTGAAGCCAACTGACTCTTTAAACAAGTCACCTGAGCTTCTAGATGCCCCTGTGAGAGGACAGTGATGTTTAGGGATCTTGCTGGCAGAGCCCCAGCCCCTAACGTGGGCTCCAAAGGCAGGGGGCCAGCTTCTCATCTCCAACCTCCTCCTGCCCTGCTGGGTGGCTGCAGGGACTGACCTGCTACATGAGCATCTTGGTGAAATCCAGAACCTGCGCCAGCGCCTGGAGGAGTCCATCTGCATTAACGACTGCCTGGGGGAGCGGCTGGAACACAGGCTCAGCTCCACTGCCCACGGAAGCGGTAGGAGAGGCCCTCGGCTTCCTATTTCTGGTCATAAATTAGGGAGAATATGAAAGTTGCCCTTGGGCAGAGCTTCAAAATTTTCAGAGCACCTTGGTCTGCTTCCCTCCACTTGCTCCTTACAGTCAACAAGGCAGGGGGGTAAGTACTATTCTCCTCCCTTTGCAGCTGCATCTGAGCTCAGAGAGTAGCTTTCCTCACTGCACATCTAACCAGCTATGGTCCCCAGAATCCTCTCTCTCATCCATCCTTAACCTGCTCACATGCTGCCTGCTGACTTCTGTGCCCTGGTCCTGTGATTGGCAAGTGGTAGAGCCAGGTCTGCAGGGCCTCCCCCAGCCGCTTCCCGAGGTGGCCTTCCTCCCCGCACTCTCCCCCAGGCTGCTGACACTTGGAGGCCATCCCTTCCACACGCCCTTGTCCTGCCCACACCGCAGCAGCCGCTATTTAGGGAGGAGAGCCTCCTGAACAGCTGCAGCCAGGGCATGCGAAATGCATGCAAAGAACCCACGCAGAGGAGCCCCTCGAAAGCCAGGCATTCGGCCCAACAGGCTTTAGGCCCAGGACTCAAGTCCTCAGGGTTTTCTGCTGGGTTGAGACAGTGTGTTTGGAGACACAGAGTGAGCAACACAGGGAGGCTCTGATACCCAACTGTGTGACTTGCCTGCTTGCACTTCCCGAGACAGGACTCACCTCTAACTTCTAGAGTCCGAGCCTGCAGTCCACGCCTCAGCTCTGCAGTGAGAACAGAGTCCTTAGGGAAGGAAACCGGAGCCTTCAGGCTCAGCTCAGTCATCTTTCCATTGGTGGATGGTAAACTTTCCTCCTTGGCCACACCAGTCACCAACTGGAGAATCAAAGAGAGAAGGTGGAGAGAACAGAGCTACCCAGACCCACCAACCCGAAACTCCCAAGGCTGGTATCAGTCTAGAAAACAGCCTCTCCTTCCTACAAAAGACCATGTCTGTATGCACATGTTTCCTACTAAGCACTTCTTTTCCTGGGAAATCATAAAAAACCACCCTTTTGCTCCAAAGTGAAGTGGAGAGCGAATTGGCCCCTGAAGAGGGAGTGGAGGGATCCGGCCACCCGGTGTGCAGTGGCTTTGAGCAGAGACATGACCACAGGAGGTGGTGGGAAGCTTGTCCTCTAACCTGGTGGCACCAGTTGCTCCTCCAGACCTCATCCCACCCCTCAGCTCATCCTCTTGACAGGCTCTCACCGTGCTCCTGGCTGCTGTCACCACTCAGCGCTCGCTCCAGCCTCAGCCACCAGCAGGGCCTGATAGTGGACTCTTAATTTGATTGTGTTCTTTTGGCCTCCAGCTGAAATCCCTAAGGGCTCTGCCACGCACTCCAGCCCTGTGACCCTTGCCTTCCAGGAGCCAGGCAAGAAGCGAAGTCACCGGAGGTCCTTCAAACAGCAGGAGGAGGGGCCTGCCCCCCTTCTTCACAGCTCCCTGTCTGCTGAGGAGGATCTGGGCTCCCCTCCTCCACACCTGCTGGAGGGTCTGGAAGGAGTCACAGATGTGGCCTGCGGGGGCAGGGTGAAAGGCAGAGGGGCTTTCCTGCGGTTGAGGAATAACCAGCCAAGGACCACTGGGCCCAGCACGAAGCAAAACAGGCACAGTGTGTAAGGACCTTGTGACACTGCCTGTGAGCGCCCCAGGGGCATGGGAACCAGCAACAGCACGTTTCTCACCCCTCATCACCTACCCCCAGAGGGTCAACTCAGGGGAGATGGGCCCTGCTCCCCAGCAGTGGAGCATGTGGTCCCGACACTGGAGCTCCACGGCAGATCTAAAAGCACAGCACTGAGCAGCGGTGCCCTGCAGGACAGGGTTGGCAGGGGCCCGACGACCTGACCCGGGCCAGCGCAGCTGGGTCACCGTTACCCTGGGGGTCCGTCTACACGGCAGCACCTGAGAGCTGTGAATCCACATGGTGAAAGGGATGATTTCCAGATGCCATCTCATGCTTAGCCTAGACCGCCTATTTCTATTCTTTCGTGATCTCCAAAGAGTATACTGACCTCACTTGAAATGTACTGTCCGATGTTGTCATCCTAACTTCTCTCTGGGACTTGGGGACGAATGGCCTCACCAAGCCCGTTGAAAGTCTTGTGTACAGCCAAGCCGTGACCATTCTTAAGGGACGTGAGTGGTTGTGCGAAAGCCTAGTCTGTGTCTTCACAGTGCTCTCGAATGTGTGTGTGTGTGAATAAACGTGTGATGTGTATTTGTACATATTGCTACAGCGATATGTAAAAGGCCAACATAACGGGTGGGCAGGCTCAGTGAGAGGAAATGAAACAATGTTTTTCGTGGCTATTATAGCAAAATGTGTATAAAGAAATGTTTTTCTTCCCCTACTTTGTTTCTACTTTCTGCACGCGTCCCTAGGCTGAGTGGGGAAGAATAGGAAAGACAAACTGTCACTAAGAGCTCACCTCACTGTCTAATGCTTCAAGTCTAAGTGTAAAAGAATGATTTACCCTCTTGTCATTTTGTAAGAATCCCCTACCTAAAAATATTAAAGGGTAGTTCTTACAATTAGAGTGCCTTAGAATCAGCAGTGGACAGTAAAGAAGCTACTTCCTGGGCTCCAATCCCCAGAGATTTAGTTGGTGTGGGGCCCCAGAACCTGCATTTTTCACAGAAGCACAACCACATGTTTCTGATGCGGGTGGGCTGCAGAGCACAGTTTAAAACGTCCTTTGCGATAAGACTGATTCAAACCTATAAATAAGCTTGCTTGCCTTAATTAAGAAACTGTAATTGAAAAGTGGATGTCACCACAAATTGACATAAAGATCTCAAAGCGTTCCCTGGGAAAAGTCCTTAGTTATGTTCTTTTGCAGCCCAGGATTAACATCAAGCACTTGCTCCACAATTATTTCCTGGTAACAGTTGAAACATTAAAATAGACAACAACATGAAGAAAAAACTCAAGGACTTCCCTGGCTGTCCAGTGTTTAAACTCTGAGCACCCCCTGCAGGCAGCACAGGCTCAACCCCTGGCAGGGGAATTAAGATCCCACAGGCCCCTCCCGCACGGCCAAAAATAAATAAATAAAATAAAGATAAAAAATGAAATAAAAAACAAAAAAACTCAGCCATTGTCACCACCACCACCAATTTACAAAAACATCCAGCAAAGGACTCGTGCCTGAGGTAGACACATGCCCCGTTTTCGTAATAGTTGAAGTAACCTCAGCTTCTGCTTTTACACTAAACATATTGTATATAAGTGCCTTTGGCTGTCACTACAGAGGAACTCACTGGCAGAATCAGAAGAATGGATGACAAGTCAGCCAAACTATGATGTATTACTTAAAGTAGGAACATTTGAGGACCTCTTGCTCTGAGCTTATCAAGCATCCCCTCATCCCCGTGCCACCAGGGCTGGAAGGCATTGATGATACAATCATTAATCCCTGGAGAACTCAAATAATGCTGTTGAGAACTTCATTTTATGCACACAGCATTCATGAAAACAACAGCACACGTATTGTCTAAATCTCAGACCTGGTCAGGACTGAAACCATGGACAAGCCCCTGTGTCCTTGTCTTTGGAAGCAAAATGCTGGCTCAAGAGTTAATGACTGGGAAGTGTGAAGATGTAGAAACAAAGAAGAGCTGTTGAGCTGGGGAACTGGTAACAATTTAGATAATAACTCTGCCACATCACAGAATCACCAAACTCCCAGTTTCCTGAAAGATATAGATAAAGGCTTGGCACACATCCCTAAGTTGTTTCTATAGGACGCAGACGGCCACCAGATGAAAACTGCTGACCACAAGCACATAGAGCCTAGACAGGCTGACACCAGAAGGGGGATGATGCTGGAAACTTCCCCTTGATGCCAACCAATCCCAGAAATGTCCACCAGCTGACCACGCCCTGCTCCTCCAACACTAGAAGACTCCTCGCTACCCCCTCCAGGGTGGGTCACATGGTCTTGAGGACATTAGCCCGCTGTAGCCCCCTCTGCCTGGCAAAGCAGTAGAAGCTACTCTTCTGCTCCACCCAAAACTCTGTCTCCACCTTTCTATTCGGCACCTGAGAACAGAGGCCAAGTTTTGGCAACAGGATCCAGTCACAAATTACCTTGGGGGAAAATTCCTAAAAGCCATTCTTGTGTTTCACCCTTTGAACAGTAGTTCTTCGCCTTAGTGTAAAAAAAACAAAACCAAAACCAAAAAAAGTTGCAAAAAATGTATCTTTGGAAAGGACGATTCTACACTATTTAACTTTCCATAAATTACATTCTTTCCCTCTACATGATAGAATCCATTTACAAAGCAAATGAAATCAACCTGTGTCACCACCAATGTCTTCCAGTTTGCTGTAATTCAAATGAGAACCATGCTGGGTACACCTGTGCGGGAAATAGGGTGCGCGTCCTTTAGGGGAAAAGGGAAAGGAAGAAAGATACCTAATGTAAGGCTGCAAACAGGTACCAATATCTCTTGACCGGTCCACCTGAGGTAGACACACACCCTGCAGACTTACACAGGGTTCATTATGTCCCCAACTTATTCCTGCTAAAGTGAATGTGCTAGACACTTACAGAATTGGCATTCTATGTGTGCTGTAAAGAGTGACCAGACGTTTAGTGGCTTCAAAGAACACCTATGTATTATATTACAGTTCTGTTGGTTAGGAGTCCAACAAAGGTCTCACTGGGATAAAATCAAAAGGTCGACAGGGCTGCCTTACCTTCTGCAGGTTTTAGGGGATAATGCGTTTCCCCGTCATTTCTACAAAGGTTTTAGAGGCCCCCCACATTCCTTGGCTTGTGCCCTCTTTACCCATCTTCAAAACCAGCAGCAGCAAGTAGAATCCTCTCACTTTGCATCATCCTGACCTTTTCTGCTTCCCAGCTTTCAGGAAGGCCGTGTGTAATTACAGGGGGCCCACCTGAGTGGTCGAATATAATTTCCTCACCTCAAGGGCTTTAGCCCAATCACACTGGCAAAGTTTCTTTTTCTGTGTAATGCAATACCTGCACAGGTTTGGGGAATTACAACAGGGACAACCTAGAGGGGGCGTTACTCCACTGTTGGCAACACTGTTAACTAAGGTGCCAACTAATATTGGAACTGAGGGAAAAAAACCCCAAAACTTGTCTCCTTTCAACAAAGTTTAGTAAAATGAAGACAGGATATGAAGGTGCCACGTAGCACAGCAAAGCAAGACCAAGTCACATCAGCACCTAGACGTGTTCCATCGATGAGCTTGCTAATGCACAGGAGCTGGTCGGTTTAGATTCAGCTTCTTTTCCCAGATGTTGCTTCCCCCTCCCCCCTCCCCCCAGGCTGACTATCTGGGAGAAATCTCATCCTTGACGAAGAGCCTGTGGTGGAGGAAGTGACGGTGGAGTCGGTGCACCTGGGACCCCACTAACTTTGGACCAGGAACCTGCAGCTGCTCTGCATGGAACAACAGATGGGCGGGTTCCCTCACACCTACCCTCGCCTGAACAAAGGGAGCGCCGTGCACCTTCGCCAGGCCGCCAGGAGGGGGCGACGTGGTCCTTCCCCTGGAACTTGCCTTGTGAAGAAGGCAGGCACCGAGTAGTTAACTTCTCTGGGATCTTGTGGACCAGATGCTGGCCTTCTGTGTAGAGAGCTCCCTGACTTTTGCTCACACATCCCCGGGTGGGCCTAAGGCCCGTGCTGCCTGGGCGGGCTGTGGAGGCTGAGCTCCTCAGGCGGAGGCCATCTTGCCCTGTCTCCTCCAAACCAGGTTCTGACCAGAGAGAAATGTGTCCCTGCTTCTCAGGCTGGTGGAAGACACTCCCTCATGGTCCTCTCAGACGGGGGCAGCCCCTTCCTTGGCTGGCCTGCTTCGTCGCGTGGGGGAGGCATGGGGAGGATGGGAGCAGGAGGAGCAGGGACGAGGAGGAGGCGTGGGAAGAAAACAAGCCTGGGGAGATGCTAGGGGAGGAGGGGGCCGAGGAGCGGAAACTGGAGGCAGAGGAAGAGCGTGAATGCCAAGGAGGCGCTAGTCTCTGGTCCCAGAATGGCAGCTGCCCTCTCGTGAACTTCGCCTGACCTCATGCTGGACACACACCCCCCCCACCTCCCTCTCATCCTCCTTTATTCCCACAAGAGCAGCCTCTCATCACTCCCCGCACCCAGCCCTCTTACACGCCCTGATTTGGGGGATACTTTCCTTTGTCCCTCGGTTTCCCCAGAGCTGGGCACAGATTCCTCACCAGCAGCCAAACCCTTGCCTGTGGTTCTGTAGAGTCCGAAGCACAGAAATCTCCCAGGAGAAGAGCAAATGCAGGCCACGTGGGGTCATGGGGTCACTCTGCAGACTCCCAATCCAGTTGTCCAAGTCATGCTATGTTGATATTTGGGAAGATGTCAGACTTGTTTAAAAACAACAACAACACAACTCTAAGAAGATCCTTGGTGCAGGTCATTGTTACATGGAGTAAATTACACTCTGAAATCCTAAACCGGGTGCTCAATCCTCATTCTAAAGTCACAGACCAGCCTGAAGAAGGGCAGAGCAGGCTGTGAGTACTAATTACAGGAAATGAACAAAACTGGGGCAGATCCCACAAAGGCCCAGGTAGGAGAAGCAGCTTAGGCCAATGGCTAAGTAACCATCTGTATTAGTCAGCCTGGGCTGCCATAAGAAATTACCCTAGACCGGGTGGCTTAACCAGAACTCTGTTTGCACACATTCTGGGAGCTGGAAGTCCAAAATCAAGACGGACGTTCCTGCCAATGCAGTTTCTGGTGCGAGCTCTCTACCTGGCTTGCAGACAGCGGATGCCTCCCTGGGTCCTCACATGGCCTTTTCTCCTTGCTTGAGCTGGGGTAGGGCAGGAGCCCAAGCTCTCTGGTATCTCCTCCTGTAAGAACACTAATCCTACCTGATCAGGGCCCCAAGCCCATGGATGCATTTAATCTAAGTGACTTCCTTAAAGGCTCCTTCTCCAAATACAGTCCCACAGGGATTAGGGTTCCAGATATGAATTTGGGGGTGGGGGTGGGGGGGGGGACACATACATTCAGGTGCTAACACCCTCCACAGCCTCCTCCTCCCATGAAGGCGCTTGCAGCCCTCAGCTCTGGTCCCTGGGAACTTTCCAGGCACTGGGTCCCTTCGATTCCTCTCCTCACAGACTTCCTCCTTCTCTCTCTCTGACTCAGAGGCCTCCACATGAGGCACAGCTGTTGCCTGGCTGACACTCAAAGGCAGTGGACTGACTTGTGTTCACCTGGATGACTTTCAGAAGACAGGGGCCACCACTGACTGATACGCTTGCAGAAATGTGTTCACCGAGGAGACGGGCTGTGGTGGCAGAATAATGCTTCCCCAACGATGTCCACATCCTGATCCCTAGAGTGTGTGAACATGCTACCTGACATGGCGAAAGAGACTTTGCAGGTGTGATTACATTCAGGCCCTTGAGATGGGGAGGTTGTCCTGGAGGGCCCCATGGAATCCCAAGGGTCCATGTAAGTGAAAGAGGGAGGAAGGAGAGTTGGGGTCAGAATAATGCATTCTGAGAATGACTTGATCAGCCGTGACTGGCTCTGAAGACGGAAGGGGGCTATGAGAGTAGAATGTGGGCACCTTCCAGAGGCTGGAAAAGGCAAAGAAAGAGATCCTCCCCTAGAGCCTCCAGAAAGGACCTCAACCCCACTGTCACATTGATTTTAGCCCAGTGAGATGCATCTTGGAATTCTGATCTCCAGAACCATAAGATAATAAATGTGCGTGGTTTTAATTCACTAAGTGTGTGGTAATGTGTTACAGTAGCAACAGGAAACTCCTACAGTGGACATCGGTGGCCATTTGTTACCATGGCTGTAGACCAATTACTCTAGCCCCAGAAACGTGAACTTTCAAGCTTGTCAATTCTCAGTGGAGATAATGTAAATAATACTGGATGGTGTACCAAACCATCCCCTTATAAGAGGCTGAAACCCTCACCCTGGGCTCAGGGATAAACGTCTAGTACGCTCTGAGGCTGGGTGGTACACGCGTGCATATTTGAGACAGGGTTGCATGGCCTTGGGCACTGGATTTACAATGTTCCCCACGGGGCTAGCTGCAGGGGGTTTTATCTGAACCCCCTGCCTGTGTATGAGGACCTTCCCACATTCCACAACTTTTAAGGATCACATACTGGCTTTCACAGTTTTCCTAGGGGCTAAGATGTGGGTCTATTACCAAGAGCTGGCCAATCCCCATGAGTAACAATGACCCCAGCATTTGACAGGAGTTGAGAGGCACAAGGAGTAGGCCCTGGGGAAATTCTTCCTGTCCCGTGCAACAGAAAACTCTCCCCACCTCCAGATCCTTAGTTTAACACCGACCAGGTGCAGCAGAAGTCGCAGAGCCATGGGCGGTGTCTAGTGTCCAGGGCCAGTAGTGTCACCTGTGCAGAGCCACAGGGGTTGTCACTCAGCAGGGGGCACCCGTGCCCTTCCCGTTTGGTCTGTGTGCTCCCTTCCATTGGCCTTGCTTATTCCTCCCTGTTTGTAGAGCCTGGTTCTCCAGTTGGCTGGAGAGTCTCTGAGCTAGCACTATCCCTTGAAGAAAGTATATTTCAGAGGAAAGGAGCCAGAGTCTATTTCTGATGGCTGCAGAGAGAGAAAGGAGGGGAAAGGGAGAAAGCAGGGAGGAGGAAAGGAAGCTTCTTCCTGGAAGTTGGCTGGGTGCTGAGTTCCTCTGCGTCTAGGATTCTCCGCAAGAGTCACTTTCCCCCTTAAGCCAGAGGCACCCTCAAGGATCCAGTCACTCCACTCCTTGCTCTCTGGTCTGAAAACACAAGCTGGCTTCCTTCTCCAGCCTCCGCGGCCCCGGCCCCCACCCCCACCCCCAGGTCGAACCAGTCTTACCCAGAAAGAGAAAACAAATCAACAAACAAACCAACCGCACTCTCCAAGCAAACACGTCATCTTTCTAACCCCTTCTTTTGGTCATCCGCTTCTTTTTCAGAATCTTCATTTCTCGTATTCTGTTCGGTGAGGAAAGCAAAAGCACGGTCCCTGGGGCACCATGAGAACCAAGCAGGAAGGACGTGCACAGACAATACACCGAGCAGCACTGTGAGAGGCAACCCTGAATCTGTGTGTCTATGCACAGGACACAGACATGTGCTTTCATTGTGTTCCTATAAATAAATACCTGTAGTCCTTACCTTACGACTTCTTTACTACTAACAAACATTTTGGGTCAAGTCACACACGATCCCGTAATTCCCCTCCTCGGTGTGTAACGCAAGACAGAAGGGACGAATGCCAGGAGGCTGGCAGAACCCGCCAGTATTTCAGATGAAAGCTTAGAGGTCCGTTACCTACGTGGGCGGAAATCACGACGTCACGTCCCCTTTCGGCAGCCGATGCGCCCATTGGTCGTCTGGGCAGGGGTGAGGGGAGATGACGGCCCAGGGACCCGGCGTGGGTGGGAGGAGAGGAGCCGCCTTAGAGGTCAGGGATGGGGCTTGGCTTATGTAAATCTTGCAGTGCAGGGGTGCCATTCCCGGCCAGCCACTCCCCGGGCTGTGGAAGTTTTCCGGAGATATAGCTCGGATTTTCTTAGGAGAGTTGTTTGGAGGGGTGTGGAAGAGGAGGGGGTGCGGGGGGTGGTGGAGGGGCTGGGGTGGGGGTTGTGGCAAAGTGAGCGTGTGTGTACAGCGGAAGAGCCTAAGGCTGTGCGGGGACGGGGAGCGAAACGTTCATACTTACCTGGCAGGGGAGATACCATGATCACGAAGGTTTCCCCAGGGCTGAGGCTCAACCCATTGCACTGGGGGTGTGCTGACCTCTGCGATTTCCCCAAATGCGGGAAACTCGACTGCGAAATTTGTGGTAGTGGGGGACTGAAATTTGTGGTAGTGGGGGACTGTGTTCACGCTCTCCCATGACAATGAGTCCTTAAGTGGCAGATCTATCCAATACACCTGGAGGAGAGAACGTAATAAGCGACTTGCGCAAGAACTGTAACCGTCCTGCTTCACCCAGATTTTCTGTGCGTGTTGGTGGTTTTTTTTTTTTTTTTTTTTTTTGCCTTTTTTTTTCGTTGTCAACCCCGGCGCATTGGGCAAGAGTGGCAGGTAACCCCGAAACTCTCCGAAGAAAACCGCGAGGTCTCCATCATGGCCTACGCCTAACCAGGTTCTTTCTTGCCGGGCACAAATCACAGGCTTTTGCTGCCACTGCAGATATGAGTTTCTCTGTGCATTCAAGCTTCAAGGGGGTTTTCCTACTTGAGGATTTCATTCTGACTGTGGAGCTCTGCAAAAATCTTGCACAATCTTCACCGGTGTTTCCAACTTGGACTTCAAAGTAGGGGTGGCCCACCATGCACACTCATAACGACCTCGGTTTATCCTCCTGCTAACAACAGAAAACATCAACCCCAACAGATAGACTGCAAGGAAGAAAACAAAACAAAACAGACAGACAAAACCTCTCAATTCATGAGGGCGTGGGGTGGAGTACTCAGGAATGTCTTGCCTCAGGAGGGCAACTAGTTAGCCCTACGCTGAGTGCTGCTCAGAACCACTTAGCGAATCATCAAAGCACGACCTGAAAGGATCAAACTGTTTGCAAGTAACTTGAATGCATCCCTGAAGAAAGCCCAACGTTTACAGGAACACACAACTCTCCATCATCCAACAAGGCAACATTCACACTATCTGGCATTCCATCAGAGATTCGGAGGTATCCAAACAGGCAGGGCAAATGACCCATAATGCAGAGACACATCGATCATGTGCAAACAACCCAGAGCTGTCACCAGAGAAGGACATTAAAACATTTATTCCAACTGTATTCCGTAACTTCAAACAGTTCAGTAGACACATGGGAAACATAAAAAAGACCCAAGTGAACTTTAAGAGATACAAAAAGAAAAAAGAAAAAAAAAAGATGAAAACTACAACGTACTGCAAGGGATTAACAGCGAGCAATTAGAAAATGCAGAAAACAAAAGTTTTTTAGATCATTTTTTTATCAAGAGAGACTATTCCGTAGCCCAGATATTCATAGTTCACAGTTTCACAGTTCAGGAACACAGGTAAGTGCCAAACTTCCATGGAACTCAACCCAAAGAAATTATATGGCACTTAGAATGCTCCTTCAGGAACAGTCTGCCTTTATATTCCAAAATCACTTTGCACTCTGAAAGATACCAGCCTTCCTCATCTCCTCAAAATCTTTCATGGAATCATAATTTCTGTAGAAATCTGCATATGCCTTCTTTCTTGGTTCAGCCACAGCAAACTTACACAAAGTTGCAACTCCCAGGGAGACAATGAATGCTCCAACCATATGAAATCGCAGACGCTTGGCCAGAAGGCCACGCATCTGAGGTTTCATCAAAGAACTGGAAGCCATGGTAGTTTTTCTCCTTGACAGCTCAACGATGACGTCCTTCCAGACAGATGGAGAAATGGACCACAAGAAACAAAATTTTTTTTTTTGAAGGTGGCAAAACAACAGTAATTGTTGACTTAAGTACAGAGGAAGGAGCAAACCCTTCTAATGAGTTCATTAGGTGCACAGGCAGCTTCCTAAAAGGTTCCTGGCAGCACCCACTTATCCAGCACGGAGCACAGCTCTGAGATGCCACCAAGGAAGGGGCTCGCCCACCAGGGAGTTCTTGTATTAAATACCCAGGTCGAAATAATGTGGGCCCCGTTTGCAAGGAGTTGAACTTTGTCTTGGGTTGGCAGTAATGTAGGAGGTCCATCCAGCTCCTCAGAGGGGAATGCAAAGATTTTCTGTGATTCTCTTTTCCTAGTCATCCAGTCAAGGCCTGGTCTGTGGCTCGGTGTGGTGGGGTGCCAGCCCAGTGAGTGCTGGCAGTGGTGACGTCATGAAGCGTTACCCACGAACGGGTGTGGGTCCTCTGAAGTCCAGGATTTGAGGAATGGCCTGAGGACAGATTATGCTATTTTTAGTCGTCATGTTGAGCCCACTGTAAAACAGCCACTGTGAGGAGAATCATGTCCGAGAAGGATTGCAGGCATCTCCATCTCTTTTTCTCCCCCAGTTCTGGATGGAGCTGGAAGGAGTTAAGGTACTCTTTAGACCAAGGCATGGCAGTTTTCTAGGCATGTTTAGAGATGTAGGTGCTCTTCCTGGAGGGCTAGATTATCCACCACTTTCAGTGCGTCACCACTTAGAGATCTTTGGGTCTGCCTGTTGCCTCCTGCACCAGTGCAGCTTTGTGAGGCCCTCACTGTTGTCTAATCCAGCCTGTGTCCCCTCCTCATCACACCCCAGCAGGTACCCTGGCCCCAGCGAGGGCTTCTTCTCATTGCCTCCCAAATTGGCCATGACGTAATTTTTTTTTTTTTTAAGTGTAGTTGATTTACAGTGTTGTGTTAGTTTCAGGTGTACCACGCAGGGACTCAGTTATATTGGGCTGGCCAAAGAGTTGGTTCGGGTTTTTCTGTAACGAACTTCAGAAGACACAGATTTGAATAGGAATTGCATTGACTCTGCAGATCACTTTGAGTGGAAAGCCACAGTCCCAAATGAAAGGGTGCAGGCGCCCTGAGACCGGGCGGTGAATACTCCGCTTTGGGGGTGCCGCGCAGGTGGTGCACAGAGCCTGATTGCCGACGTCAGAGCTTGAGTAAGAGATTCCCCCCACCCGTGTGCCTGTGCCTTCATCCTCTGGCAGCTGCCCTGGAATGCACAGGGTGGATGAGTTAGCGAGGGCAGCCCTCCAGGTGGTGCCAAGAGACCGGGGCACCAGGGTTAAAAACCGGGAGGAAGGAGAGCGTGCTGGGGATCGGCTGGGTGGAGGTTCCCGGAGAGTTCCGGGAGAGGGGCGCGGGGGGAAGGCACTGCAAGGGCAGACGCATGAAAGCGGCGGCTGAGACCTCGCTAATCAGATGCCAAGCCAAGTCCGTCCCTGGGTGGGCTCGAACCACCAACCTTTCGGTTAACAGCCGAACGCGCTAACCGATTGTGCCACAGAGACAAGCGCTTGCGAGGTTTTATTGTAACATCCTGGAATCAGAATGCAGTCTCCGTCCCTTCCAATCCAGCGGCAAAGAGAGTCACATGCCTCTATCTTGTCCCACCTCACTGGTGCCAGAGGCATTGAGTCTCGTCCCTCAGGAACGTCCGGCCGTGGACACCGAGCCCGAGTCAGCTGCGGGCTCTGACGAAACAACGCCGGGCCCACGACCATCCTTGCCTGCTCCTGGCCGCCTCAAAAGCGGCCCCTCTAGGCGGGACGACTGCAGGCTCTCTCGGGCCCAAGTCTCCCGTTTCCCACTCATGATCGGCCTCACTCTTCGCGCTCACCGCAAGTCCCCCCTCACCCCACCCCACCCGCAGGCCCGGGTGGTCGCGTGGGGGAAAGGACAGCAACTGGCTGTGTCCCCACTGTGCTGCCTCCTCTCGGCGCTTCCAGAGAAGGGCTCCATGAGGCACGACCTGGAGTTTGCGCCCCAGGCAGCCCCTCACCCGGAGCAGGGCCTGGCATCCAGCAGGTGCCCAATAAATGTCTGGCTGAGGATGCAGTCCGCCGCAGGGGCCGGAGGTGGTGGGTCCACCGAGAATTCTTATGCCACCTCTAAGTTTTTCATCCTAGAGGAACCTAGAGTTTTCCAATCGGCTGCTCTTCAAAACCTTTCTTCTGGCAGTGGATTTAGAACCAGGTAAAAGTTGTAGAAAGTCCAAGAGGGCACCACCTGGATCGGCTCTGAGCTCCCCAGCCAAGACAGTGAGGCGGCCTCAGCCTGCGGGTGCAGGGGGCAAGTCTGAGAGGGATGAAGGAGGAAAGCTGCCAAGGAGAAAGACAGTTTATTGTGTGTCTATTGTACTTCAATAAATGCTCTAAAAAAATTAAAAATATTAAAATAAATATATAAATAAATAAATAAATAAATAAATAAAAAGAATTGGTCAAAAGACCTGATGAAATATGAAGTTTTTGCAGAGTCTCGACAGTGTGGGCAGAAATGTGCAGATGTGCATTGTCATGCAAGATTACCATGCCCTTGGATAGCAGTCCTCTGCATTTAATCTGAAGTTTAGGCTTCAGCTCTTCAATAAACATCTCACTGTAACGAGCACTGTTGATTGTTGAACATTTTTGCTGGCAATGTTCCAATATTGGCCCTTGGGAATCGCAGGAAATTGTAAGCATCAATTTTCCTGATGATGGTTGAGTTTTGAACTTTTTCTTGGTCAGTGGTTGAGGATGTTTCCATTCCATCCTCTTCCATTTACTCTGAAGCTCGTAGTGATGAATCCACAGCTCATCACCAGTAATGATTCTCTTTAAGAAACTTTCACCTTCCTTAGAGTATGGCTCCAAATTTTCTTTGCAGATATCCAAGCACTTCTGTTTATGCTGTTCCATGAGTTGTTTTGGGTGCCCATCTCACAGACACTTTTTGAAACCTAAGTCTATCATGGATTACTTCGTTTTGAGGTGTTAAAGTGGCCTCCCTATAGTTCTGATCTTGCTCCATTGAACTTTCACCTGTTTGGTCCCCTGAAAACATCCCTATGAGGACGAAGATTCACTTCTGATGAAGAAGTGAAGACAGTGGTGCATTCATGGCTCGCAGCTCAGCCTAAAACATTTTTTAATGAGGGAATATGAAAGTTTTTTAACACACGGACAAAGTGTATTGAAAAGCAAGGAGATTATGTTGGAAAATGATGTATTTGTCTTTTCTAAAAGTTAAACTAAATTCTACAGCCAGAACGCGGATAATTTTTGACTCACCTTCTTGATGAGTCTACAAAGCTACAGTAGTCAAGACAGTATGGTACTGGCACAAAAACAGAAATATAGATCAATGGACCAGGATAGAAAGCCCAGAGGTAAACACACGCACATACGGGCACCTTATCTTTGACAAAGGAGGCAAGAATATGCAATGGAGAAAAGAGAGCCTCTTCAATAAGTGGTGCTGGGAAAACTGGACAGCTACATGTAAAAGAATGAAATGAGAACACCAAACACAGAAATAAATTTGAAATAGACTAAAGACCTAAATATGAGGCCAGACACTATAAAACTCTTAGAGGAAAACATAGGCAGAACACTCTATGACATAAGTGACAGGAAGATCCTTTTTGACCCACCTCCTAAGAGGAATGGAAATAAAAACAAAAATAAACAAATGGGACTTAATGAAACTTGAAAGTTAAGAAGATGAAAAGACAACCCTCAGAATGGGAGAAAAAATTTGCAAATGAAGCAACTAACAAAGGATTAACCTCCAAAATATACAAGCAGCTCATGCAGCTCAATATCAGAAAAACAAACAACCCAATCCAAAAATGGGCAGAAGACCTAAACAGACATTTCTCCAAAGAAGACCTACAGATAGCCAAGAGGCACATGAAAAGATGCCCATCACTTATCATTAGAGAAATGCAAATCAAACCTGCTGTATCACCTCACACTGGTCAGAATAGCCATCATCAAAAACCCTAGGAACAACACATGCTGGAGAGGGTGTGGAGAAAAGGGAAAGTAAACTGTTGGTGGGAATGTAAATAGATACAGCTACTGTGGAAAGCAGTATGGAGATTCCTTAAAAAACTAAAAATAGAACTACCATATGACCCAGCAATCCCATTACTGGGCATATACCCTGAGAAAACCATAATTCAAAAAGATACATGTACCACAGTGTTCACTGCAGTACTGTTTACAATAGCCAGTACGTGGAAACATTAGCACTGTTTACAATAGCCAGGACATGTGTCATGTCTATCGACACATGAATGGGTAAAGAAGATGTGGCACATATATACAATGGAATATTACTCAGCCATAAAACGGAATGAAATTGAGTTATTTGTAGTGAGGTGGATGGACCTAGAGACTGTCATACAGAGTGAAGTAAGTCACAAAGAGAGAAACAAATACCGTATGCTAATGTATATATATGGAATCTAGAAAAATAATACTGGCGAATAGCATGGCAGAGTGGGAATAAAGATGCAGGTGTAGAGACCGGACTAGAGAACACAGAAGGAAAAGGGAAAAATGAGGTGTAGTGAGAGAGTAGCATTGACATATATACACTACCAAAGGTAAAATAGATAGCTGGTGGGAAGCTACTGCATACACAGGGAGATAAGCTCGGTCCTCTGTGACAATCGAGAGGGATGGGATAGGGAGGGTGGGAGGGAGGCTGAAGAGGGAGGAGATATGGGAATATATGTATACATATAGCTGAGTCACTTAGTTGTATAGCAGAAATTAGCACAACATTGTAAAGCAATTATACTCCAATAAAGGTGTATAAACAATAACCAATAAAAAGAAAAGATGCATGTATAAACAGAGCTGATATATTCATACAAATGGAATACTACTTAGCAATAAAAAGAACGAACTGTTGATGCATATAGTAAGATGGATATACTTTAATCATTATGGTGCATGAAGGAAAGCGGACAGAAAAGAGTACGTATATGGATCCACTTATATAAAGTTGTTAAAAAGGCAGATTCATCTATTCTGGCAGTGGTTGCCTGTGGCTGAGAGTTGAGGGAGTGCTGGACTGCAAAGGGGCACAGGAAAGTTGTGACAGAAGGGAAATACCCTGGATCTTGATTGTAGCTGTGGTTTTAATAGTATATACATCTATCAAAATGCATTGAATTGTATACTTTATTTTTTTCAGCATCTACCCAGAAGTGAAGCATGTCACTTCCACGCATATTGCTTTGGCCAAAGTAAGTCATAGAGCTATTCCTAAGTTTTTTTTTTGGCAAAAATTTATTTATTTATTTATTTTTTTACTTATTTATTTATTTACTTATTGGTTGTGTTGGGTCTTCGTTGCTGCACACAGGCTTTCTGTAGTTTTGGTGTGTGGGGGATACTCTTCATTGTGGTGTGCAGGCTCCTCATTGTGGTGGCTTCTCTTGCTGTGGAGCACAGCTCTAGGTGCGCAGGCTTCAGTAATTGTGGGACACAGGCTCAACAGTTGTGTTGTACAGGCTTAGTTGTTCCACAGTATGTGGGATGTTATTGGGACAGGGATCGAACCCGTGTCCCCTGCAATGGCAAGCAGATTTGTCACCACTGCGCCACCTACGAAGTCCCTTATTGTATACTTTAAAGTGGTGCAGTCTCTTCTACCTGTATCATATCTCAAGACGATCCATATAAAAATCTACTGCAATTCTTTCTTCATACTAGCAGTGTTTAGAAAATAAAATTCAGTGAAACATAATAGAGATTCACATCCATAATCATTAAATGCTTAAGAACACATATACTGAAGACTTCTGAAAACCATTGCTGAGAGAAATTAAAGACCTAAATAAATAGAAACATATATCATATACATAAATTAGATGAGTCAATATTTTTAAAATGTCAAATCAATGTTATTCCGAATAATATTGCAGCAGGCATTTTGTGGGGGAATTTGCAGGCTAATTATGAAATGTATATGAAGTCAAAGTATGTAGATTGGCCAAGACACACTGAAGAAAAATTAAGTTGGAAGACTTACTCTACTGGATTTCAAAATTCAGGTGAAAACTATAGTAATTAAGACACTATACTATTGGTGTATGTAAACACAACACAATTATATCAATGTGAAAGAGTAGAGAGTAAAAAATTTACCCACATCCGTATGCAATTATTTGATTTTTTAAATAAAGTCACCAATATGCATAGCAGAGTAATGAAAAGCTTTTCTGCAAAATATGATAAAACAAATGACTATTCATTTAGAAATAATTTAATATTAAAAATCACTTCTTTATAAAAACAGATGATTGAACTTGGTGTACCCCCCCCCCAAAAAAAAAAAAAAGAATTCCAGCCAACACATGGGACAGGATAACAGAAAAAAAAAAAAATCACTTCTCTCCATATACTAAAGTTAATTGGAGATGTTCTTTTTAAAATTGCAATGCTTTTTAAAGAATGATGGAATGTTTTCTTGACTAAGGCATAGACAAAAATTTCTTATACAAAATGCCAAGGCACTCACCACAGATTAAAAAATTGAATAAACTGGATTTCATAAATTATTAAATCTTTAACTTACCATAATTTCCATTTAAAAAGTGAAAAGGCAACCCATAGACCCGCAGTTATTCCTTGCAATACATATATCTGACAAGAGACTTCTGTAAAATATATAAAGAACTTTTATATATCACAAAGAAAATTACAAACAATGTAGTGTATTTTTGAGCAGGAGATTTGAAGCAGCATTTCTCAGTAGAAGATAGCCAAATAACCAATCAGCTTTTGGAAACCGAAATGGGAAGCCACTATAGACATCACAATGGCTAAAATTTAAAAGACTGAATATATAAAGTATGTGGGAACATACAGAAACTGGAACAGCTCTATATTGGGGGGAGAAATGTAAAATGACGCAACTATTTTGCAACCTCTGTGTCAGTTTCCATTCATTGACCAAGCAATTCTCTTCTTAGGTGTATGTACCTAGGAGAAACACGTGGATATGTGGACAAAATAATTTGTGCACCATTATTCATACTTACTTTGTGCAGAGTAGCCAAAAACAAATCTGTTTATTACCTGAAAAATGGATAGTCCAATTGTGCTATAATCATAAAACAGAATATTTCTTAGCATAAAAATAAAGCCAAATTATCGACGTGGCCAATTAAGATTGAACCTCAAAACCAGATATCGTGTGAAAGAACCCAGGAAAAAGAGAACATACTGCATCATGCCATTCATATGAAGTGCAAGAGTAAACAAAATTATCTCTGATGAGGAGATCAAAACATGTTTGTCTTTGGCAGAAGGGGATGGACTGGCAAGTAACGCAACAGAACTTTGGGGAATGGTGGGGAATGTTCTATACCTTGATCTGGATGGTGATGATACAATGCATCCGTATGTTAAATTCACTGATCTGTACTTCTAGGTTTTTTGCATTTTGTTCTAGGCAAATTACACCTCAATGTAGAACTGAAGGCATTGAAAAGAGGGATGACAAAGGGTAAAACAAGTGATAAACGACAGAAAATAGATGAGATATTCAACATATAAATAACAGGCTCCCTTGAGAAGAAACCCAAAGCAATTGAACGAAACAAACACTCAAAAGTATACTTAATGAGAAAAGTAATAAAATTTAAAAGTCCAAATGATATTAAAATGACACACTGCCCCCTTGGGAAAAATCACCCTAGAACAACAAATGCAGATGTAGTCTTGTAAAAGTACTGCCATTGAGTTTAATATAAAGGTACAGGGTTGCCTTTGAAGGACAAATTGAAATGGTTTCTAATGATCAAAGCTCTCCTTGCCAAATTTTGATGTCAGGAAGTTTTATAACCATTCTGAGCTTTTGTGTCATGAGGAAAAGAACAACACCTGACTTATAAGATTGTTCAGAGGATTAAATATGATCACTTGAACTATAACAAGTGCTAAGAACATACTTGACTTTGTTCTCCTTTATTCACCACAAACCAAAACACATTAAAACAGCACACATTTATAAAAAAAAAAAATTTAAATCTTTTGTGCTTCAGTGGATACTAACAAGGAAGTGCAAAGACAATCCACACAACCAGAGAAAATTGTTGCAAAACCTATATCTGACAAAGTGTCTAGTATCCACAAGATGTAAAGAACTCTTACAATTCAAGAGGAAAAGGAGAAAAAACCTAATATATTAATGCAAAAGGGATTTGAACAATCATTCTCCTTAGAAGACTTAAAAATGGCCAGTAAGCATGGGAAAAGGATGCTCAACACCATTAGTCATTAAGCAAATGGAAATGAAACCCACAATAAGGTACCACTTCACCCCCGCTAGTATGACTGTGATAAAAACATACACAGGAAGATGTGAAAGGTGTGCAGAAATTGGAATCCTCTTACACTGCTAGCGGGAATATAAAATGTTGCAATTGTCTTGGAAACAGTTATCAGTTTCTCAAATTCAATATAGAGTTGACACTGACATACTGGGAGCAGTTCCACTCCCAGGTTTGTACCCAAGAGAATTGAAAACATATGGTCACAAACTTGCACCTGAATACTCAAAGCAGCATTATTCATAGACGTCAAAAGTAGAAACAACACCAAATGTCCACCAACTGAGGAATGAATAAACACAATGTAGTAGAGTCATAAAGTGAAATATTATTTAGGTGTAAAAAAAATAAAATAATGAGACATGCAAAAACATGGATGAGCCATGAAAATGTTATGGTAATGAAGAAGCCAAATACAAAAGGCCATATGTCTGATGATTGCATTTTGAAGATATGCCCAGAAAAGGCAAATCCATACAGAGAGAAAGGAGATTAGTGGTTTCCAAGGGCTGGAAGAAGGAGGGAATAGGGAGTGACTGCTAATAGGACCAAGGATTATTTGGGACGTAATGCAGTTGTTCTGGAATTAGATAGTGGTGGTGGTTTCAAACCTTGTAAACAGACTGAAAATCACTGACTTGTACACAACATGAATGTTATGGTGCATGAATTATGCCGCCATCATCATCATCATCAACAAGGCATCTTTGCAGGATCCATGCCCTGTAGTTTCATTAACCAGTGTCTCAAATTAATAGCCAGTGACCAGAATGTGATGTTGTTAGCCTGTTGAGAAGAAAGATATCAGAAAAAAAACAAAAAGTAAATTTAGACAGTTTTTGGTAGAAATGCAGTATAGGTGAAGGAAGCACCTACTTGGAAAGATCTGACAAAAGATTGAACTGGACAATGTGGGATGGGATTTTGGGGTGGAGGGGCACGCTACCTGGGGTCTGGCTCCAGCACGTACAGCAAGGGGGCCTTGGCCAGTGACAGACCCTCTCTCTGCCTCCGTTTCTCCATCTGCAAAGCAGCAGAGAGTAATGATCTCTGCACAAGTCAATTGTGAAGACTAGAATTACTCATATATATGATATAATCATGCCCACAAATCATGAGGAAGGTCACTGAAATCAGTGGGTAAATCTAACTGCACATCTGAGTAACTTTATCAAATAGATTCCAGGTCCCACCTCAGCCCAATGAATCAGGATTGCTACAGATGAGGACTGTGAACTTGTATGGGTACTAACTCTCCCAGGTGATTCTTACAGGGATCAACTTGAGGGCAGAACACACCGAGCTGCATAAAATTTACCCAAAACACAGAAGTAGGACAGAGCAGAAGAACAAAGATATTTCCAATCCAGTGACTAAAGCAGACGAGAGCTATTGGAGGACTCTAGAATTGAAAGGACCTGGCCTATCTGACCCCATTTTACCCTTGTCCAGTTTACAGCGGAGACATAAGCCCTTGGGGACACATGGCTGAGGCACCTGACCACCCACCTTGAGAAAAGTGAGAGCCCTAATTTCAAATTCAGGCTGGTTTCCAATGAAAGTTCAATTTACCTTTTCTTTTTCCTTATTGATGGGACCAGTCTTCTTCAAGCTGCCACTTTACACAAATAAATCGCATTGCTATAAATGCAACCTTTTACAAAGATGTTTGTTAGAAAACCTTATAAATATTCTAGCCACCTAACAAGAAACCAGAACGTTAGCAGGTGCATTCAGTTTCAGCACAGGTCAGCCCAATAGACTACAGTCCCTGAGATTTGAGACTCCCAAGTTAAAGGGAGATGATCCCTTTCTGTCATGGGACATCATGTCAACTTCAAGGAGGTGGGAAAGCAGCCATTCTAAAAGATGGGCTGCTTTTGCCTCCAGACTTTGGTGTCCTGACACCTGTAACCACTTCAGGGAGCCTTTGCAAGGGCCCAGCCATCACTTCTGCATTGGACTGTGTATAGAAATGGTTTCGTAAGACAAAAGTAGGGGTCTGGGAACAAAGCCAGGTTACAGAGGAAAAGAGGAGAACTAAGTGGCACAAATGAAGGATAAAGACGAAAGTAAGTTTCCTTTACTTACAAAACACAAAGCAATAGCTTACTTGCTTTGGTAAATAAAAAGCATTTTCTTCAATTCTTAATTTGGCCAGATAGATTATTTAATGTCCTCTTCTGTAAGTTTCTTATTATTTACTTAGCACAATCATATTACCTTAGATGATTATAAGGAAAATAAAATATCATAATCACAGGATTATACAAATTGCCTGACCCCAATATCAGTCAATGAACTAGAACTGTTGTGATGACTTTTATTAGCCCTGTAAAAGCTAATCCGTGTTTGACTTCAAGTACATCAGGTACCTTTTGTGAGCCTTCCATTTCATGATTATTTGAATGAAGGAATGTGATACATTTTTCTTTCCCCCACAGAATGTCAGGCCCACAGACACCAGAAAATAGATTTCCTTAATGCATTTGCTTAATCTCACAAACCAGTCTCATTAAGAAGGGTAGGGGACTTCCCTGGTGGTGCAGTGGTTAAAAATCCGCCTACCAGTGCAGTGGACATGGGTTTGATCTCCATAAGATCTCACATGCCTCAGAGCAACTAAGCCCATTTGCCACAACTACTGAGCCCAGATGCCACAACTACTGAAGCCCATGTGCCTAGAGCCCATGCTCCGCAACAAGAGAAGCCACCACAATGAGAAGTCTGTGCACTTCAACCAAAAGTAGCCCCCACTCACCTCAACTAGAGAAAGCCCGTGCACAGCAAATGAAGACCCAACACAGCCAAAAAGATATAAATAAATATGTTTTGTAAAAAGGTGAGAATTAAAAACAAAAAAAGGAAGGATAGTTGGAGTATGGCTTGGGGTGCGGGGACGAGGAACTTTCATAACTGGTTGATCCAGTCCTCCATCCTTTACCTTGACACATATGACCCACGCTCACATCCATTTCACCCTCAATCCAGGTTAGACCAGCAGCTAAACTGAAGAGACGGATGTTGCAAAGGGGTCTCCCAAGTCACAGGCTCACAAGACCCGGCTAGGAGCAGATGCTGAAGAAGTGTGGAGTTGGTTCAGAACATAACTCCCTTCGGGCCTGCCTGTCCCTCTCTCCTCAACCTCAGCTTTTATGTCACTGAACACATCCATATGTTCCCTGTGGATCATCAGCCATCCCTGACCCAAGATCTTGAACTTAACCATATGCTCTTTTGGGAGTACAACCACAGGTCAATGGCAGGAGGACAACTCAAAGAGATCTATCAAGCAGTGTCCCATAAACTCCGCCCTGGATCCCTGGTCTGTTCATGATGTGGGTGAATTTAATCAACACAGATCAATAGCCTCAGGCTCCCAAGTCTTTCCTAAACAGATGGTCATGCCAGGTAGCCAAGGATATACATGTAAACTCTTTTAATCACTTTGACAGCTTGGAAAGAGCTCTTCTGGGACTACAAGGAAATCCATAAGCGAAAGTATGAACTGTCCTGTTTAGTGACATTTAAAAAAACCCACAAGTAGAGCAACCCACATACAGAGGAGGAGCTTAGAAGGTAGGGATGTCAAACTTAAGTTTATTCTAAAGCCATCATGCTGCCCAGGGAAGATAAGAATCTGATACAACACTGTGATGCAGCAAAAGAATATTACATTGGGACAGAAAACAGTTTAAAAAATTAAGTATGCATTCACATAGCATTATACTCTGCTTTTTGTCCTACAGATTTCAGGATATAGACAAACCTGGAGAAGACCCAGTGAAGAACTTCATGACAGTCTCAAAGTTTGACATCTCTCACTTGTGGAAAAACCTTAAGATCCATGTAAAGAGAAGGTGGGATGGCTTCATGACAGTCCTATGGAAATTAAGACTTGTTGGCAAACTATTTCTCTCATGAATTTTTTTTATGCACAGAAGAATGAACAGGGAGAACTCAGCTTAGATATGTTTTGGAAGGAGACGGGTAAGTGGTATCAGGACATGTGTGGACAACTGAAGAGTGGCTGCTGAGGGGTTGGGTGCTATCCGGGGTGACCTTCACAGGACCGCAGGCAGCCTTGTGTACCAGCATGGCCAAGGCAACTGGAAGGCAGGGGCCCCCAAGGTTCCGTGACCCGCCCCCACCTACCAGTTCTGTTATTGCAACTCCAGATGGTTACCTGGCACACTGGGTCCCCTTCCGTCACTCCTGTCTGAGTCTGAGCTACTGGCAGTACCTCTGGCTCTGAGCTCTGGCATCTTGAACCTTATTTTTGCAGTTGTGAACCCTCCGTTGTTCCCAACAGTAAGTTAAGAACGCCAGTTTTTGTCGTCCCTCAGTCCTGAGTAAACCTATGTGATTTCACCTGATTTTAATCCAACATATGTTTGGCTTTCTTTTCCCCAGCCCCTGGCTCTACCCCTTCTACCACACATCACCATGGCAGTATCTCTTGGCCCTTTATCTGATCCGAGGGCAGAACTTACACTGACGGAAATCAACCGGGAGCTTCAGTTGCAGCTGGCAAAGAACAAGCAGGACTTCCGAGACCTCACGGAGAAATTCCTTGTATCCCAAGCAACTGCCTACTCCCTGGCCAACCAGCTGCAGAAATACAGTAAGTCCTAGGGGTCACGGTCACCAAAGTGATGAATGATCACCGTCTTCCCTCCAAGAAACTAAACTCTCTAGACTTTATCTCCTATTTCCTTTGTCATTTTGAATTTCATTCTGACCACAATCCAGGAAAGGTAGAAGTGGCTGTTTTACCCTCAGTTGCCTGAGGATGGGAAAACTGAGGTACAAAGAGTGTAGTCCCTTTTCCAAGTTTGCGGTGCATTGTAGGGTGAGAATCAAGTTACAATTCTAGACATTGATTCCTGATGCAGTCACAGAACCGCCTGTTTCTCTCAGCAACAAGCTAAAGTGTGTCAGCTGGAATCTTTTCTGTGCTGTATCTTATCCTGCATCACTGTTGGCTGAACGTCTGGCACTAATGAACTGCATCAGTCCCAGCTCCCCTGAGGGCCCACTGGCAAAGCCCTGTGCTTGTTACACTGGGGTCACGTGGTGGTTACACACTGGGGAAAGCAGAGGATAGTACCTGCTTTAAAGGAGCTTAAGGGTGAGGTTGCTCCTCACTGAAACTGTGGGCTACTTGTTTCAGTTGTAATGAATAATGAAGAAATTCTGTCAAAGCTCTGCAAATAGTGCCTGTCACAGTGTAAGCACAGTACATTCACACTATACTATTTCTAATCACAAAAGCTTTCGTAGTGTTTGGGCACATTTTTTTCTAGGTCCTTATACTTTCACATATTCTATTTCACACAAGTGTATCCAGGTGAGTTTTTACTCAAAGGTGAAAACCTTTGAGACACTTGTTCGTTAGTAAATTCCAGCAGAAGGGAACCATCAGGCCTATAGTTGTATGGACCCCATCAGGGGTCTTCCCGACCACACAGCAATCGCCACCTCATGGCCCTGTTCCGCGTGTCACCCAAGAGGCTGCAGGTCTTGGTAAAGTGGCCCAGGATTCAGAGGCAGTCTCAGGGGATGTGAATTCTGACTTTGCCAAATGCCAGTTCATCTTGTCTAGTTACTTTCTGGGCCTTGGAGCTTCTCTTTCCTCAGTTCTCAAACAAGAAGTAACCGAAGGCCACGCAGTTGGGAGGCTGAGGGATCAGATGTGGAGATCGCTGCATAGAGCCTGGTATTGGAGTTACATCTGCCCCTGGGGTGGACCCTGCCTCCTCCCTTGAAGGCCATGACCACAGCAGCAGGTCCAGCTTTGCCCTGAGGCAGCGTCTCTCTTTCCTCAGAGTGTGAAGCCTGTAAGGACATCATTGAATCCGTGCTGGGGGAGAAGCTGTCGTTTGAGGCGCTGAGGCTGGCAGAGAAGCTGGCAGAGAAGCCAACGCTCGATGAGAGGCTGAGGTAAGGAGGTCAGAGATGTGCGTGGCAGGCACATGGGCACAATATTTATCAACCAGGTGGAGGACACCAGCTGGTGAATTATGGACTCTGATTTTATTCAGGGCTTCAGTTACTCTGCTTTGACAAACACTATTAATTTGAAATCACATATCATGCATGAAATTCACCAAATTCAAGTGAACAAGTCAACTCAGTGGCATTTGGTACCTTCACAGTATTGTTGTTCAATCAGTACCTCATTGACCTTTAAATCACAATGTCCTCCTGACTGACTACAGCTTGTCATCCTTTTTTGACCCTGTTATTCTCTTGTTCTTTCCAACTCACACCTGCTGTACCTGTCCACGCTATATGTGGCTGTGTGTCATCCACTGTACCATGCCCTCTGTCTATTTTTATATGGAAATGGGCATGGCTGAGTGAGGAAATGAAGAGACATCTTCATGTAGGTTTAGAAAGACCCTAGGTTTTGTTTACAGAACAAGATGAATGGGCAATCTTATAGGAGCACGCCCTGTCTCAGGGGAGTCCTTTGTTGTCCCTCTTTCTCTTTGGCACAGGCTGGCCACCAGATATGGGCCACAATGCTGCTTCGATGGCTCCTTGAGGATGTTCTCACAGGAATCCCTCACAGTCATCATGCAACTCTCTGCATTTTAAAATTATCTTCTGTCCCACCTTAGGACGTGTGATATCCTAATTCGAAGTCAGGCGCGAGAGCTGACCCAGTTACGGCAGACATTACGGGAAGGGAAAGATGACTCTGTTCTACTCAAGCAGCACCTCAAGGACCTCGTCACCCACAATGACCTTGACAACCACCAGGGGCCGGGCTTCCGAGAGCAGCTGACTGAGGGACATAGGCTGGCAGAGCGCCTTGCCCGCAAGCTCAGCCCAGGTAAGGGGCCCACAGAACCTGATAGCACTGAGCCACTCCCAAGAGACTGTGCACCTCGACTAGGATGTGGTTTTCTTTTTTCTCAGCTTTCCCGTTCCATGGCCCATTTGGGGCTCTGATAGGAGCAGGACTGGCTGAGTGGGAGGACGGGGAGAAATGCACAGGGTAGAGGGCATAGTATTGCAACTGATTCCTTCCTGATGGACCATGGCCTTTGGGGCATGAGGCAGCATCCGCCCAGTGTTAAAGCACAGAAAGGACGATGTGACAGGAGGCAGCTTGTGAGAGTGGAAAGAGCCCTGGACTAAGCATGCAAGTTTCCAGGTTTAGCCTGAGTGCTGCCTTCAGTAACAGTGAGCGAGTGATTGACTTTTCCTCTCTTAGCGTCTGTTTCCTCCTCTGTAAAATAGATCAAATAATCTGTTGATGATAGCTCTAGTGATAAAATGAGGAAATATGTATGAATGCACAGCAGAAAAAGAAGCCCTTCACAGTGTGGTGTCCGATAAGGTACTTGATATAGTCAGCCTTGGTGCTGGGAATGTTGTTTAGACTGGACCCCTTTCCATAGAGAGACTTTCCCTTGATAACACACAGAAGCCACCTTGAAGAGCCCAGGATGTTCCCAGGTGGAGGGATGCGGGATGTGGTTGCTCTCCTCAGAGGAAGGAAGGGATCTTGGGAGAGCTGAGAAGGTTTAGAGAGCCTGTGTCTTTGGCAGAATTTGTGGCAGGATGGATGATGCAGATGTAGAGGTTGAGATGGAAGGTGGACAAGTGTGCAGGGATATAAGGAAGAAAAGACGTTTTAAATGTCTGCCCAGTGGCAGGCAGAAGGTGCCACAATGGTGATCCTCTGGTCTAGAGTCAGACGTCCTGATGGGTCAGAAATCCATGCTGGGGGCGGGGTGTGTAAAGACAAGGCACTAGAACTTCCGCACAGTACCAGTTCACACACAGACAGTCATGACTCTACGACCATATGGGTTGCTGTGTTTGTCGTGGGTGAAGTGGCAAGAAGCTGACTGGATATTTCTGAATTTGCTTGTAGAAACTGATGAAGATGAGGAAGATGAACCAGCAGAAGAAACACTCACGCCCAGGTACCAATGAACCGTCAGGAGCAGGTAATGTGTAGGTAACATATGGACAGGGTCACAGAAAGAGTAAGTGAGGTCAAGAGAGTCACAGATGCCAGATGCAAGCATAAGCAAACCTGCAGGCTGTACTGAGTTACTTCACGCAACCCACCTGGAGATGGCCTGGTAACTTGGTTGTCTGTGATCTCTGTGCTACTTGTACGTGTGACCCAAGCTGAACGCACCATCCCTAGGATTTCCTGCACACACAGAGGATAGCTGTTCTCTCCTAAAGGAGCTCCAAGGGGAGAGGAATATCTATTCCTACACAGTTGTTTTAGGTCCTTGGGAGGAAGGTACCTAGCAAAGGAATTAGCAGAGAAGTAACTAGAGAAACTAAAGATCAGGAAAACTATCTAGACAAAACATTGGTTGCTATTTCACAAGAGTAAGAGAAAGAGGCCTTGGAGGCCTTTCTATTCCTAAAAAGAAGGCCTAACGTCTCTGAGAGTGTATACTGCCTTAATAGCAGTATTCACTTGACTACTTGATCTTACATTGAACATGGCGTAGGACCAGGGGGTAGCACCTGGTGTGGAAGCTGATTTGTGCTTCATGTTCCTGAAGGTACCATCCTGGGAGGGTTGAGTCTCATTCCTCATCAGAGGGTACGTGGCCAGTGCACGGAGCACCTGCTGGTCTCCGTCTCCCACCCCATGGCAGCCACACTCCACTTCACATAAGCAGGATAGTTCCTTCCCTCTCTAAGGGGACTGCCCTTTTGTTTTCTGTGACCACTCCCTAGGCCTCCCATCAAAACCAACCAGGACGGCAAGGGGTCGGATCCTTTTTGTTTACTTCTCTGTCATCCCTCTCCCACTTGACACAGCTTGGAGCTGCAGGAGGTTGCAAAGGAGGCAGTGCGTCAGGAATCCCAGGATGAGTGTGTTTTGACTCCTTCGCGTCTCCCAGGAAGTTCTAACTGCAGCCAGCCTTGCAGGGATGGCAAATTCACATGTGATGCCTGGGAGGTGGGCCCTGCTCTGGACGGAGCCTGTGGTTGCTCCCATGCTGCAGAGGATGGAATGCCAACCGATCTGCCAGGTAGCCTCCATGTTCTTTGTTCCCCTCAACCTGTGTTGACTGAGGAAGCTCGTCTCTGAAGACAGGCCCTATAGACACATCTTGATTTAAACCAGGGAAAAGGATCTATTAAGACACACAGACATCGGGTGGACCAGGGAGCCTTCACCCCTTTCTAGGCCCTGGTCATGCCTCTGTCACCCTGGCCCCAGTGTCAGGCATTTGGACCCAAATCAGTGTGACAACTCTCACCCACCTCGGGTGGACATCCACAGGAGGTGTCTGTCAGACTTGCCTTAGATCAGATATGCCTTGTCACCTGCAATGATCTAACTTTGTTTTTGTAAATGTCCCTGGCCTTTCTCTTCTGATCCAAACACAATGGCAGACTGGCTTATACCTTAGGAGAGGTGATTTCTCTTTTTGGTATCACTGCTCTCAGCCCCAGTCTCCATCTTCTCTATGTTGGCTTCTCTTAGCTAAGCAGTCATCTGAAAACCAGGACAGAAACAACTGTACCATTGTCTTGCCTGGATGTTTCCATGAAGCAAGGCTGGCCTCTGGCAGTCCCTCCAGCCTTGAATGGCCATGGTTTCTTTGTAGCACCAAAGATTCTTTTTAGTTTGAGGGTTTATAAAATTCATCCATCACTCTAGTGTTAAGGATAAATTTCTCTAAAGTATCAACAGCAACAAAATCTGATGGGCCTAACCAATATTGTAGAAACAATTCTAGAAAATAATTCAGCTCACTTTCTAGGATCACTGGGGAAAATTAACTATTTCCACAGACTCAGAACAAAGGATATTGGGAGAGCGCTCCTGAGAAGTTCCCTGATGGGTCTGGAAGTGGTCCCCCCTGATTCTAGGAGTTAAGTGTCCTGGAATATCGTATTATGTTCTTGCATTGAGAGTATGAATGTCCTTGTGGTAAGTGTGTTCACTGAGTTGGTACGTGTGAGGTGTAATTTGTTTCTTGTGACTCACTGTGTCTGAATTTCTTACTAGACAATCAGCATGATCATGTGCAAGTGGATGGACAAGAGCCAGTGTCCCCCAGGTAATTCTGAAGATCTGTGGGCTGTGAATGTCAAGAGTGACATCAGGAGACCTCAGATCCAGGGGGGAAAAATTACTAAATATAACTCTTTCATCCACTCAGTCAACAGCGAAATATCCCTTTTAAGAATGTTGTCTATTTTCACTTCAGAAGTTGTGTGTGTTTCAATTTCTTAATCCTTCAAGTACAGTGAGGTACAGTGAGTTGACCCAGGTGGAACAGGCAAACTTGGGAGCTCCTGTAATCAAGTGTTCTTCCCCGTGTGGTTAACAGTAGGGCAAGAGTCACCTACTTTGTGCCTGTTTGGCGTCAGCATGTTGGTAAATACTTGACTGCAAGTGAAGAAGCTAGAAAAAATTCATGTTATAACCAAATATTGAGAAAATAGTTACTGAAGGGAGAATATCTAGAGTCTGTAATTCCTCAAAAGCTGTATCACTTTGACACTGCAAGTACAGATCAATACAAAGCATGCAAAAGAGTTGGAACCACTGTCTTAGTTCTCCGTGTGTGCTGGGGGTCATGACTAGAGCGTGCAGGGAGCGTTCATTCTCCTCCTTCAACAGCTGGTTGTGTGGCCAGTGCACTTAGCATCTGCTGGTCTCTCCCTCTCCCACCCCATGGAAGCCACACTCCACTGCACACACAGAAGGATAGTCATTTCCATCTTTAAGACCACTTCGCCTTTGCTTTCTGTGACCACTCCCTTTGCCTCCCATCAAAACCGGCCAGGATGGCTTGGTGTCTGATCCTCTTCATTTAATCTTCTGTCACCCCTCTCCCACCTGACACAGAGTGGAGCTGCAGGAGGTTGAAAAGAAGGAAGTGCTCCAGGAATCCCAAGATGAATGTGTTTTGGCTCCTTCAAGTGTCCAGGAAGGTGCTAACTGCTACCAGCCTTACAGTGATGGAAAATGTGCATTTGATGAAGGGAAAGTGGGGTCTGCTCTGGAAGGAGCCTGTGGTTGCTCCCATGCTAAAGAGGATAAAATTCCAACTGGTCTTCCAGGTAATCTGCATGCTCTTTGTTAGTCTACTTGAGAGAATGAATCTCCTTAGATAGACAGTATACGAACATACTGAAGTTCAAACCAGGCACTACAATGGTATTTAAAACAAGACATTCCACAGGTCAGTGAAGTTTTCTCAGTTGCTAGTCATGTACGACCCTGTGGCAAATCACTGGACCCAAGGTGGTCCTGCCAGACTCACATGTACCACTACAATTGTGGCACAGGAAGTACCTTGCAGGCCTCCTAATTTTGAATGAATCTTTTATATCACATGAAATGCTCTAATCTTCATTCCTGAGCAATGTCCCTGAGTTCCCATACCTGTCCGAGGCTGTTGGCAGTCTTGTTTATATCTATGGAGTTGCCACTCCTTGGTTTCACTTCTGTCAACCCATATTCCAGCTCCTTTCATTTGTATTATCTTGTCCAGAGTTTTCTGAAACCAGAACATAAGCCCCACTGTCATCTTTGGTATGTTTCTCTGAAGCAAGGCAGGGCCTTGGAAGTTCCCAATCTGACAAATGGCCACTGTTTCTTTGCAGCTTTGAAGATTCTTTTGACTTGATGGTGTATGGATTCCACTCCCACCTAATCTCAAAGTATAATTCTTCTAACCCATTAACAAACAGCATTTCAGATAGAAAAAGCCTGAATGTTACAGCAGTGCTCTAGGTAGCTCGGTAGTTCCGCAGGATCTGTAGGGAAAGGATTTGTTTAGCTGTTTGCACAGACTCAGGACATAGGATACTGTGCTGATGACCTGTCATATCAAGCAGATTTGTCCAATGGCTCAAGAAGGAAACCCAGCGCCTTCTTATGAGGCTCCATCTGGGGTCTCTTAGGATATTTCCCTCAAAGCCTGTTAGGACAGTGTGAAGGCTGGCATCAAATTGGGCTTTTGTGAAAGGGTTTTGCCCCATGTAATTTCCTGTTAATTTATTTGCAGAAAACCAAAGTGATCAGGATGACCTGGAAGGACCAGAGGCTATTGCCCCCAGGTAGTTATGAATATTTGTGGGCTGTTCATACAATGATGACATCTGCAGACCTCTGATCCAGGGGAAAGCAGAAAGTGCTGAATATTTTGTATCATCAATGTTGCCAACCATGAATTATCCTTTATCATAATGTCTTCTGCTTTCATTGTGGTACTTACACTGTTTTCCAGTTCTTTGTAACATCTCAAGTTCATAACCCAAGTCAGTTGACCCAGGTGAACTAAATGAGAGTGATTTTCTTGCATAGACTTGTTATCTCCAGGATGGTTTAGAGAGTGAGTGCATAGCTCTTTTCTGCCTGTTTGGTATTAGCACGTTGACATGTATGTCACAGTAAGAAAAGTGAATAGATAATAATATTATTATATAATGCTACAATATGTAGAGAGGCCTTGATGGCATGAGATGTCTGGGATAGCAGAATGCCCCAAAAGCTGTATGCCTGTGGCCCCTCCATGTGACACTCAATGCAACGTAAACGAGAAGGTGAAAGGCACTGTTACATGACCCTATATGTTGTGAGTCATGGCTGTACCATCTGGAGATAATTCAGTCTCTTTCTTCACCAGCTTGTTATTTGGCCAGAGCACTGAGCACCTGCTGTCCTTTCTAGCTCCTGCCCCTGTAGAAACACACTCTGTCCCACACCCAAAAGGGAGTTGCTCCATCTTTAGTGGATCAGGTCCTTGGCTTGCTTCACCACTCCCGTAAACATGCCATCAGAACCAGATAGGACTCTAGGATAGCTGATCCCTCTTGGGTTAATCGTCAGTCCTCCCTCCCCCACCAGGCTCAGCGGGGAGCTGCCGCAGGTGGGAGAGAATGGTGTCCCACGGGACTCACTGGATGAATACCACTTGACTTACTCAGTGCTTCCTGGTTGGTCAGACTCCTTCTGGCCTTATAGGAGCACCGCCATCTTCTCATGTGAGGAAGTGGATGTCCCCTATGCTCCAGATGTAAGCAGTGAGTATTCTCTTGCCGATGTGATAAAACTCCAACTGGACTCCCAGGTACACTCTGAATTCCTTGTACCCCACGCCTCAGGTGGTGCTGAGATTTTTCCCCACTGTGTACAAGCTCCGTAGACAGAGTGATCTGAATCAGGCTTTGTGGTAGAGTTTTAAGCACAGACATCAGGTGGGTCAGGGAGCAGTGTCTCTTCTTCATCCTGGCCGAGCCTGTGGGTCAGGCCCTGAGTTAGATCACTGGACCCGAGGTAGGTGTGACAAACTCACTCAGTTGCAAATGTGCAAGTGCGCAGAGATGACTGTCTTCTTTCCTGATACCCATGAAATGTCTCTTCTTACCCCCAAATGCTCCCATTTCCATACCCCCAAACATCCCTGGATGTCTGTGCCTTTCCAGCGATGTTGACAGCCTTAACTCCATCTTTGGATTTGTTGTTTCCCTGGTGTCACTGCTGTCATCCCCAGTGTCTGTCTCCTCTAAGTTGGTCCTCTTAGCAAAACCGTCATCTGGATATGAGGATACGAAGACCCCTACTCTCACCTTGCTTGTATGTTTCCGTGAACCAAGGCAGAGCCCTGGCATTCCCCCCACCCACCCACCCATGAATGGCCAAAGATTCAATGGAGCAACAAAGATTCATTTTCATGTGAGGTTTTGTAGATTCCAATCATCATTCAGCTAAACCAGCCAGCATATGATGAGAAAAGCCTGAATATGATTCTGTCAGAAGGCAGGTGGACTGTTCCCCAGCATCTGTCTAGTTTTTACTGAGACTTGGAAGGGGATGCTGTGGTGGGGATCTGCCAGGTCAGGGTCTGAGTTTCAATGAGGAGGATGAGTGATGCTCAGACACAGGTCTCACGAGTGAGATGTGTGTGATGTGTCCCAGCCCTGCCAGGCCCTCATTCAGAACGGCCCCGGAGAGGCCAAGTCACCCACACAGATGAGCTGAGAGGAATGAGTGGAACATCTAAATAATCCACGGATCCATCCTGTGTCTGGGTTCTGATGATAACCTGAGAACAGTGTGGATATAAGAGTGTGGACAGCTGTGATGCAGCAGTGTGGGCACAGGTGGTCGCGTCTGCCCCACCCTCTCTCTGTATAAGGAGAAACCCTGTGGAAACAGTGCAAACACTATATTTTTAAATTACAACATGAGCTTTTCTTAGGGCCTCTTCCCATCATGCCAAACTAATAATATGAGGCAATAGTGTCGATGTTTGATGAAATGTTTTTTTTCCCATGCAAATGCAAAGAATATTCAAAGCATAAATTTAATAAAGCCCATTAGTCTGCAGAAGAGGGTAAGGAGTGATCACTGAAAACAATCCTAGGGACTTCCCAGGTGGCTCAGTGGTTAAGAATCTACCTGCCAATGCAGGGCACAGGGGTCTAATCCCTGGTCCAGGAAGATCCCGATGCTGTGGAGCAACTAAGCCCGTGCACCACAACTACTGAGCCCATGCGCAGCAACTACTGAAGCCCTCACACCCAGAGCCTGTGCTTCGCAACAAGAGAAGCCACTGCAACGAGAAGCCTGCACACCACAAGGAAGAGTAGCCCCCACTCGCCACAACTAGAGAAAGCCTGCGCACAGCAATGAAGACCCAACAAAGCCGAAAAAGAAAAAAAAACAACCCTTCAAAACTACAACTACAACAACAAACAATCCTAGACCTTGATTGAAAATCACATTGGAGAATGGGGATACCTGGTTTTGATACATCTTTCACCCACCTAATTTGTTAAATTAAAAGGTTTGACCCATATGAACTGTGAATTACCATATGATCTGATGAAGTGTCCTAACATTGATGATTAATGATTAAAATACTCTGCCTGGAGGAAATATGAAGGGCACACCAGGCTAAGAGAAGTGCTTGTGAAAAAAGCCCTGGAGGCTCAAAGAGGCTCCTGGTGCAGGGCTGGGGTCAGGGAGGGGCCCGCCTGAGTCTGGGAGGATTTGTAGAAGGGAGATGTGGGAAATGATTTTGCAGAAGAAAGAGGAGCCAGATGACAGGAGGACTACAAAGGCGTGAGGAGTGCAGAGCTCGTGTAGTAGAGAAGGGAGGATGAATTTCCATAAGCCAAGGAGTGTGCGATGAAACAGGATTTGGGGGTAATAAAACAGGTGACCTTTGCCAGTGTGGAGAGGCCAGAATCAGAGAAAGCAAATAGAAGGAGATTGGATGAATCATTGTTGAGAGTCAGACATAGATGCTCTCTGGAAGACTCAGTGGTAACAGATACATGAGAGACACTTTAAAGAAACAGTTAAACAAACCTTGTTGAGGATGCGGATGTATAGGAGAGAGGCCAGACGGGAGCCTCACAGCAATGTGGAGCAGGTCCTGTGGGGCACAACCCCACCTGAGCCTGACCTGGACTGGATGAGGGTACTTGATATCTTTGCTTAGTCCACGTTCTGAGAATATGTATTCATTTCACAGGAGAAATAGCAACACATTTGCTTAGGGGCACTGCCCAGACCCCACTGGAGGGGTGTGTAATATAAGGATTGTGCATTGTGTTACATTGTCCCTAAAGAAGCAAACACTCTGATTCTGTAGCCCTTCTGCACCTAAGCTTCCAATAAGGGATTCGGGCCTCTGCTACAACTGCTTCTATCTGCTGATACCATCCACGCCCACTCTGCCCCATGTGGCAATAGAATATATATATGTATGGATGAGTGGAAAGATAGACAAAAATTACAAGTAAGGAAGTTGAAAGGTTCCAGAACTGTGAAGCATTCTCTTAACTTGGTTCATATACTGTCGTTACCCAACTCACTTTTCTAGTGGTACCTGAAGCCTTTAGGCCATACTTCTTCCCCTGTTCTTTTATTCTTGTGGGTAGATATCAACAACTCTTTCTCCTCCATGCCTTGAGGCCTGCCTAGAGCTTTGTCTGTAAGCTACAGGATTAAGTTTAGTAATAATTTAGTAATAGATGGGACCACAACTGCCATCCAAAACCCTCTAGACTCAAGTGGGTAATTTTTCATTTCAAGGATACTGCAGCCTAGCAACTGCCATCCCAGCATCTGCCCAGCCAGAAACATGACCTCTCCTTCATGGACACGATTTCTGCCTTTATTGTTGGGTCACTGGATGGTCTCACTGATAGGAAGGCACATCCGTTCTGGGAGGGATTAGCAAAGGAAAACTTGGATTGGTCCTACTGCACACTCTTTCCCTTGCAGGTGACACATGGGAGGACTGTCATCGAGGGCCTGTGAATTTCCAAGGGTCAGAGGTGCAAACTTCACAAGCACAGTTGCAGAAAAGCACCCAGGATACCAATTATCTGCAAGTACGGCTGGACCAGGATTTCGATTGTGGTGACAGCAAAGCCTCGCTCAGTCTTTCCTTCACCATCGGGGGCTTTAACACCGACACTGATTATGTAAACCAGGGACCACTCTTCCTAGGTAAGAAAAAAACAAGGATTAGAAGCTCTAGTCATCAGAGGGTTGTGGGTGGAGGAGGCAATGGGGCCTCTTCCACACCTGCTGTAGGTCAAGTTGAAATCTGTGATGCACTAACAGAGTGAGTGGGCAAGAACCTGGGAATTAGGACCAGCTCTGCCTCAGGTCCTGGGTTTGCAAATGCCTGGTGTTTAACTGGTGTCTCCATCTCACATCTCTCATCTGAACTCTTGAAGAATTCTATCTTCATTCCGTGGTTGTTGAGAATATTAAGCAACGTAATGTCTAGAGTGCATGATTCAGTAAAAATGGCTTCAGAATTACTATGAATATATAATCCCTAACCATTAGGTCTTTCTGGTGCTTAACACTTAGTAAATGCTTGCACGTGCATTGTTTCTCCTGAGGTAGCATAGTTTTTATGATCTCCATTTTCTCTGGACCCCATCTACCTTTGCTTTTTCAGAAAGGCATGTTGGCCAATATTTTTCTCTCCCTTCAACATCTATGCTCAAGCCAAATTTTCCCTGTTAGATGCTCTCAGTAACAGTGTATTAGTAACATTCTGTAGCAATGTAAACAGGGCCCCACAACTCAGTCTCCTGTTTGCTTTTCATATCCAGGTTATTTTCCTCTTGTTTTCCTCTCTTTTTAAAATAAAGGGCCACCCTCATCCTTGAAGTGCACTGATCAGTCTCTTTGACGACACTCCCTGTGATTCACCCTCTTCACTCAGCTCCGTGGCCGTGTCCTCAGTTTTCTTCTCCCCAGGATCCACCACTGCTCAGATTGTCTTAAAAGAGCTTTGAAACCCTCACATCCATTTCACCTGGGACGAATGTATCCTTACGCTCCACCTCTCTCCACATCTGCACCGGAGCCTGGGGCTGCGTGGGGCTTATCCCTCAGGTGATGGCCTCATCTGAGAAATGAGGAGAACCCCACATCCTCGGTGGGGGTGAGATAAAAAGGAGCGCCCCTGTGGCACCAGGGAGAGTCTCATAGAAGGTGCTCAGGGAGTGCAGGGATGCACAGCCCTGCCACATGCCAGTAGGTCTTGTGGTATTTAGTTGTCTCCTCTTCCCTCTAGTCTCTCCTTTTCTTGTCCTTGGCTTCCCACATTTCCAGCCAAGACCTAACCCCGCTGGCTCAGTCACTGTCTCCTACTCAATTTCCCCAGAGGACTCAGCATAAATCCAGGCTTTGCATCAGACTTTGCAGCAAAGGATAATCTTCGTGGACTTTATGTTCATCCTCCTCCACCCTGGGATCCCTGCCCCCCCATATATAACAGTTCATGTTTCCCACCAGAGCTTCATTTTTTCATTCTTCTTATTTTCCTCCTTGCTTTTTCAAACTCAGCTCATCAGGAGGCCGTTAGAATGATCCAGTCGATATCTCATCACCCTCATGCATTCGTTCCTTTATACACACACACTTGTGAGTGTTGTTGCATTGTATCATATCTTCCATGCCTTATTTAGATTGACTATGTATAAATATTACACATAGTATGTGTGCATATATATGTGAAATATATATTGATGTATATTTTTAAATTTTCCAGTTTGAGACTTCCTGCATTCTCTTCTATCTCAAGGTTTTCCTTCAACTGTGACTTTGCCTGATCTCTACACTCTCTTTCCTCCAGAGAGTACAACCTGTATCTGGAATGATTTCCTTGCCTTTACCTTTTCTAGCTAGGAACTTTTTATCAATTCTATTTTTCTTGACATTTTTTTTATTTTTTGGGAGCATGTTTGCCTACTGGCAGTCTTACCATTTATGGGTAGTGTAAGGAATATCAAGAAAAAAGAAAATACTCGTGTCGCCATTGGCTTCACCTGACCATGGCCTTTCAGGTGGCCTTTCTTGTTCCTGGACACTTTCCTTACTTGCTGTCCCTCTTGGGTGGGGGAATAAGTCACAGGAAGGTCATGAGTAACAATGGATCCTGTTGTCTGTGGTTTTATGTCAGAGCTGGGTTTGGATGCCTCCATCGGAATGAAGACCCCTCCCAAGCTGGAGGGTGAGGGCTCAGCTGCCAGCAAGCATGAGTGTCTGGTCTGCAGCAAGATTCATGCCTTAAGTGTCCTGAAACAGAAGATTATCAGAAGAAAACTGCTGTTCAGCACGTGGAGACTAGCATGCAGATTCCCTGGCCTTCAAGCTTAGGGTACAGAGGTAAGCACACCTGAGGCTCTTCCATGCACTCCTGCCTTTTACTCTTCATCTAAGGTTACAGCTCAGTCTCACACCAATTTCCCTCTTCCTCCTTTGTTCCCTCAACAGCTGATGCTACCTCGTCTGGTCTTTGCTCTGTTTCCCATGGGGGCTGCCTCCCTGCCAGGCCCTTCCATCTCCTTCTCCTGTTTGTACTCTGAACCCTGTTCAGTCTCTGTAACTGCTCTCCTGATATTCCCTCTGACCGTTCCTTTCAGCCATAGGGAGGCTCAGATCCATGGTCCTCCATCAGAAGAGCATCATTTAAGACACTGAAGACATGATGCTTCGCCTGATACCACATATTCTCTTGGTTTCTTCAGCTTCCTTTCCTTGCCCATCCCCCCCAAATCCACTGCCTCTTCCTTCCAGGATCGCGACTGAATGAATTACTTGCATGTGGGTTGGCTTTTGGAGGACCCAACCTCGGACAGCCCTTAACCCTCAACTTCTCCACCTGAATAAGAAATGCTGAAACTGAGGAAAAGAGCCCTGATTATAAAAACTAAATAAGAACCTGGGTCATAGGTGGGAGTCCTGGACTGGCCTGGAGTCAGGGCTCTCCTCGGCTCCAGGTGGGCAGTTCTGTGCTGATGTGCATGGGGCTTCCAGGGACTCACTGGAGCTGGCAGTAGTTGGAGGACAGTAGATGGAGGACAGTAGATGGCACGCTAAAGGGACAGTGGCCAAAAGGAGATGCAGAGGCCAGGTTTTCAAAATGCATAGACGTGAGGTGCATAGGCATTCAGACCTCTCCCTTTTTCTAAATGACTGCTTCTACATGTTCAGTAAGAATCCAGAAAAATGAACTGAGTTGGAATCTGAGGCCAGGGAATGGAGGAGAGCATTGGAGTGAATTACCTTTGGGCCAGATGTATGAAGACCCAGTTAGATACACAAGAATATAAGATAATCATTGCTTCAGACAAATCTAATTGAGAAGGCAAGTTATTTATATGGGAGTGTCGGAGAAAGGCCAAAAAATCTTTAGGGCCAGTGGGAAAGGAGTCCGTGGTGGACTAGATGGAGAGAAGAAAAAGAATGGTATGAAACAGTGTAGGTCTAGTGAGTAGTTCTCAATCATGCAATTAGAAAATGAAAACTGGGTGAGTTTTGATCTAACCTGAATGCCTTAACCCAATCTCTTCAAATTCTGATTGTAAAGTTCTGTGGTGAGGTTTGGGTATCAGTATTTTTAAAAGCTCTGCTAATATGCGTCTAGGGATTAGAAGGACTATGGATCTGGTAGGACGTCAGTAACCAGTATGGCAGTGTCCATCGTGTGGCTACTTCATAGAAAAGCTGAAGATCAGCCTTTAAGGGAATTAGCATTCTTCTGTCAACAGAACTATTTGTATAGCTCAGAGCAAAGAGAAAAAAGATAGATACGTAGGTTCGATATATAATCTCTCTGTTTGGATCCAATGTTTTTTACAATTTTTATAGTACAAGATACAATAAAAAATACACATTACATAGAAACCCACAGTATAAAATAGTACCTCCCCTTACCACAATAATGAACTGGAGTGTTTTCATTTCTACTGTAAAATGCAACTTGCAGTTCACTATTTACTAAATGGATTTCACAGCCTACTAATTGGCTCAGAACTGCAGATTCAACAAATGCGTTTTTTAATTAAATTCTTTCTTTATCAAAAGCCCCATAATGAATCTTAGGCCTCATTCTCCTATGTGTATCCTTTTTCATGCCCGTCTATACGCTAGTGTAAAATACTAGGAGAGACTCTTTCTTTGGGCAAAGTTAGAGAAAACAGCGATGAGAATCTAGTATAACTAAAACTAGTGCTTTTTCCCTTTCACTTCAGAGTTGTGTTTGTCTAGAGGTTGAGAACGTTTCTAGCAATGCTCTTGGGGGATCCAGCATGAAATCACCTTCATAGACTGTTGGTGTCCATGGGATGCAAAGGGGTTGGGCCGCCGTTACACTCCCTGCTCTCATTTTGCTAATTTCATTTTGAGTTCTCCCTGTTTCCATTGTTTCCTCAGCCCCTCTGGAGCAGGATTTCTCTGTAGAGCCTGATCCCTGTCCAGGAGGGTGACCAAACAGCCTCTATTAATTGCTGACACCTCCACATGGGAGCCTCTCCTCTCTGTTCCCCCAAGTGTATGGAAAGGGCCTGTGGCCTGGGTCCTAGACCAGGGTTGGCAACCACAGGCCACGTGGTTTTAGTTAGTCCTTAGTTCCTTGGCACCAGAGCTCCTCATCTGTAAAAGGTGGAACTGGACTTGGATACCTTCTGAGGTCCCTGTTGGCTCTCATATTGCAGGGCTCTCCCTGTAGCCGGTCCCTCCTCCTCAGAAGGCAGGGATGTAGAGGTAGAAGAGAGTGTATTTCTCCAGCAAGCATCTCTGCTCCCATAGCAGTCCGTTTCTGAATGTGTACGAGGGATGCTAAGTACATCCATCCCTGGTACATGTGAGAATGTCATCATTCGATTCAGATGAAGGGGTTCAAGAGTAAAGTGGCTGCTGCGGATTGGGTGGTAGGAAGCTGGCTAAGGCTCTGCAGCAGCTTGAGCTGCAATATGACCAAGCACTGGTGGGGTGAGGACAGGGGTCCCTAGATTCTGCTCCACAGGCTGGATGAAAATTTCAGGAGCTATTTCTGCTAACTTATGCATCTCACTTTCCCCTTCAGCCAGCCTGTGGCTCCCCCTTCAGCTCCTCCTGTCAACAGGAGCTCAGCCTGCCCGGGCCTCTGTCATCATGTAGCCATCCCTCCAGGCTCAGGAATCAGCAGGACCTAGGAAAACTCCCGTGTCATCTCTCTCTCTCCCTCTGTCTTTTGCAGATACCAGTTTCCCTAGGAACTAAGAAAAGATATTGCTAGTTTGGATGAATCCATATTATAAAACGTACCTTTTCCATTTGATGAAAAAAATCTACAACAGCAAGTCAAGTTCAAGCCTCAACAGAATATTGGAGGGATCCTTTCCTGAGAATCGACATCCCAACCAACAACCACTTTCCACACTCCAAAAGACAGATTTGATGGAAGAAATCCCAGCCATCAGCCTCCAAGTGTGATCAGTCAATAAGGAGACCAATGCTTTGATGGACACACAGTTTGGAGAGACCTTAACTCTTGTTCCTCTCAATATGCCTCCTCCACACACCAGCATCAGGAGCAACTGGAAGAAGGCAACATGTCAACCTGGTCATTCTTTGCCACTAGATGGACTGGACCAGGAGTAGATGGCATTAACTATGCAGTGTTCTTGCTGAAAATGTTTAGCCTGAGTTTCATTACAAGGTAGTGATCAGAAAACTGCAGAATTTAGGCCACTGAGCAAGACACCTGGCCAGTCTTTCTTCAAATAGTCAATGTCTCCACAACTAAGACCACAAAAAGGAGAAGAGATGTTTTGGGTTCCAAAGGCCTAAAAAGATTGTGCTTCTATATTTCTTTAGTCCTTGGGAACCTCAAGCCTCTCCTCACCTTTTGGTAGCTGTCTTCAGTGGTGGTGGCATTGACTTGTTTGCAGAGGACAGGTCAGTTGTCTGGCTCAAAGGCCTACAGTTTGCCATTATCTGATCATTTCCTCATGATTAAATTCAGGGGAAACCTTTTTGCCTAGAACACCACCTAGTGCATGCTGTGTGCTTCCTAGCGCAGCCCCTTTGGAGGCTGAGAGTGTCCACTTTGCCTGTCACCACTATTGTCATTTTAGCATTAGACACTCTTGTGCAGGGCTTCATGAGATCCATTCATTGGAAAGACATGTTTGCTGTCTATAATCAGTAATTTGATTAGTGGTGCTTTGAGAGTGTATGAATATCTTATTCTATGATGCTTTCTCTAAAATTTTACCAGCCCTTATCGATCCCTGATGTGTGTCAATTATCTTTGTGCTCCTCTATGTGCAGAGTCTTTGCCGGTTCCTCTACTTCTGTGTGGCTCCCACACCGGGCTAAATACAAACCAACTGGAGTCCACGGTGTCCTCTGGCCCTTGGTTGGGGCAGGGTTATGACTGGTGTCCTTGACTCTCTCTGTTAGTCCCTAGCCCTCTGAAATGCACGTGGAGAGTTCCTGCTGCCATTATCCTAGGTGGACCTGTGCTCTCCTATCATTCTTTTTCAAATGCAGGTTTTCAATAGTACACAAAATAGAATTATATAAGAACATCCCCATCTTTGTTAGCCACGACCAACAAATATCAGCTTATGGCTGCCCTTGTTTTACTACAAGCCACCCACTTACCTTTCCCTATATTCTGTAAAGCAAATCTCAGATATCATATTTCGTCTGTCATTTTGCCAGTATGTTTCCGTAAATGAGGACTCTTTTTGAAAGTATTCTCATCATAGCATTATAATTGTTCATAAATTAATTCAGCATCTTTAATGTCATAAAAGAGTGCTCAAATTTCCCATTATTGTTTTTAAGTTATTCTTTCTTGGGACCCAAAGAAAATGCACAAACTGTAATTAGTAGGATATGTGTTGAAGTCTTTACACACATATTTACTCTGGGTTTCTTCCTCCCTCCCTCCCTTCCTTTCTTCCCCTGCCTCTTCCTTCCTCCCTCCCGTTGTCCCTCCCCCCCTTCTTTCCTTGCTTCCTTCCCTCTCACTCTTGCTCCAGCTCTCTTGGTCTCTTGCTGTCCTTTTCTTTTCCTTTCTTAAATCATTCATTTGTTGAAGAAATGGAGTTGTTTGTTCTGTAGCATTCCCACAATGTAAATTGTATAACTGGGTGTACTTTAATAAATTCTTCCGTCCTCCATACTTTCTTTTTGGTGGTAGAATCTAAAGCAGTGCTGGAATATAATGAAATTGCAAACCACATATGTAATTTCAATTTTCCGAGTAACCACATTGAAAACTGAAAAGTATAAGCACACAATGATACAAATATTATCTTCTACACAGCTAATTAATGCTGCACATTAAGGGAAACATAATTCCACCAAAGCTTTAAAGTTGTGTTTAATAGAAAAATGTTGTGCATATCTTCAGCTTTTAAGTTTACATTCACATGAATTATAAATTAAATATAATTAAAATCCAGTTCCTTAGTCGTCCTAGCCACATTCTAGGTATTCAATAGCCATATGTGTCTAGTGGCCCCTATTTTGGACACAGTAGATACAGAGGCAGAGGAGATTGTGTTTGGTATCCTGGCAAGGGCACCTCAGAAGTGGTGTGTGCTCTCTGATCAGGAGGCACATCAACTCCTGTGTGTTTCCTCAAATAATGTTAGCAGCCCTTGGAGTTCAAGGCCTAGATCCGTGAACTAGTTATGTGGAGCAAAATGGTGATATTCCATGGCCATGTGTTATCTAGCTGGTACACTTGCATAAAAAAAAAACTTCCCCTTAGTACTAAATACTGTTTAGTTACTTAGTGGTTCCCTCTGTAAAGAAAACTGCAGCTTAATGAGCAATTCCCCAAGCATCCTCCATGGTCACCAACTAGTTTCTTTTATTTCTTTTTTTTCCCCCTGTGCTAATATGAAATCAAAGTTTCAAACACATTGAAGTATTTCAATTCATTGCAATAGAGTCCTTACTGATACTCCAATGATCCTCTCTTTCAGCAGTGAATGTGCCTTTAAGCTGGCTCCTTTCTCCTTTTCATAAGATTTTAATAGTCTTTGAGACCTTTGTAGATATCACTATGACAAGGTGCTTCTGTCTCATCTGCCCCTGACCGGGACTCAGTCATATCTCTCAAAATCTCTGATTCCTTTCTGTGAAAAACATTATTCCCAAATCAAATTGTGTAACCTAAAGACACTCAATGGAAGTGGTTGAATTCTAGACCCTTCCAGTGGACAGAGCTAGCAAATACATACTCATATTTGTATGTGTTCATGCATTCACATATATTCACATTCATAATTCAAACTCAGAACTACAGGCTTTGATTGAATGTCTGTCTTTCAGCTGAGACTCTTTTCTCTAATACCACTAGTTTTGTTTTTAAGGGCACTGGGAGTAATAGAAATACAACACCTTATACCGCCTCCTTTGCTTTTCCCCACACTATATTGACAAAAGAATAAAGAAATACCCAACAATGCCAATCATAACACAACTGACGAAAGCAGGTTTTAAAATTTTGTCACTGTTCTGGGGTACACATAAATTATTGTTTTATACTCTCTTCGGCTAGTTCTTATCCATGTGGCTGTTCCACAGAAGGCCTTGCACAAAAGGTTTATGTGTTACATTGTGTTTTCCATATCCAGAGGCAACATTTGAAAAAGGAATTTAAGTTTATAATGATAAAAAAATAAATCTGGTTTCCACCCAAATCTAACCAAAGTATATTCGCTACAGGCTAGCCTTGATGATAAGCTCTGCAAGTGTCTCAAAGGCCTTGGGTGGAGAGGGGTCAGGGAGCCCTGGTCTCCCCAGACGCTGGAATCCTTGGCCTTTCTCCTCTTTCTGGCTGAGCTTGGGATGAAAGCACGGGACTTCCTGGGGTCAAGATTGAAATCTCAGCCTAACAGCGGCTTTTCGTGTCCAATGGAGACTTAGGAGCTAGAAATTCTGAATAAAATCGGAACACAGTGGAATAGGATCAATCAAACTTCAGAATAGAATAGGCACCTCAATACAGCACTACCCATTCGGGTCTGGAACCGTAAGAGGCTGTCACCCTGTCTGACCAGCGACATCACAGCCCCCCACAGCGACCCCTGACTCACAGGGACAAGCGCGCAGTTACGCCTGCGGTGTGACGCCCCCTCGCGGGGCAGGACTCAGGCGGCGCAGCCTCTGCCTTTTACCCCCGAGACCCAGGGGGCCCCGACGGCGGGGTGGCACTGGCTCGGTCGCTGCGCCGCTTGGCGGCGGGGCCGGGCCTCCGATGGCCAGAGACGGGCTGACCGCCCGGGGCCAGCGGGGACAGCCCGGGCTCGTCCCCCACCTGCGCGCCACCTGCCCATGTGGACCGCGCAGGTCGGAGAAGCCGGTTTTCTTGAGAAGGAGCTGGCAGAGGTCAGGGACGCGGCTGCCAGGTGCCTGCGGTGGCAGGAACAGGAGCCGGAGGAACGCGGGCTTCGGCAGGAGACTGAGTTCTGGCTGCGGGAGTAAAAGACGCCGGCGCGGCCTAAAGGGAAAGGTCCCTCCGAGACTCGAACTCGGATCGCTGGATTCAGAGTCCAGAGGGCTCACCATGACACCATGGAACCGCCGCAGGCCCGCCCCTCCCGCCGCGGAGCCAGGCCGCGCGCAGCCCCGCGGGCCCAGCACCCGCCTCCCGCCGGGCGCTCTCGTCCCCCCGCCCCGAGCCCGCTTCCTCCGCGACGCCAGGAGGCGCCTGACTCGCCTGCCCTCAGGTTTGTACGTCGTGGAAAGACACGAAGTCCATTCGGGAGGAGCGACAGGGGAGGGCTTGGCGGCCTCCCCCAAATGCGCCTGCTCTGCCGGCATTTCTAGAGTTTTCTGCCCTGAGGTAAAATTCCCGCCAGAAAAAAAAACCCAAACGCCAAAAAACCCCCAAACTTCCTTTCCCCTTCTTTGCAGTTGTCCTCTCGCCGCTGCCCTGGGAGCTCTGAACGTCCTCAGGACAGGGCTAGGCACGTCGTGGGGTGTCCCCTCCCTGGGACCCAGGTGCAAGGGTAGACGCGCGGGGCGCTGCCGGCTTCGTCGGGGGACGGCGCGTCCTCTCTCTGTTGGGAACCGGATGGGAGCCGAAGCGGCCGCGGCCCCACCCGTCGCACCGCGAGCACCCAGGCCGCTGGCGCCCTGAGGGGTGAGGTCGGGTGTGAGCAGCTGACAGTGTTTCTTCTGGGCTCTTTCCTCCCTCCCCTTCGTGCTCCTCCTCCGCTTTCCGGGTTCACCCCCTCTCCGCCCACCCGCGTCCCCGAGACTGAGGCGGCCGCTGGGTCCTGGGAGCGGAGCTCAGCGCGGCCCACGGGCTCCCCGTCGACGTTTCCAGCCTCCGGACGTTTATATGGCTCAGCGGCCAGTTTTAAAGTTTTGAACGTCGGCCACTTTTGAAAGCCTGTCCCAGCCTCCCATTCGGCGGAGGGGGACGCGCAGGGAAGAGGGGCACAGGGCGGGCTGCAGCCCCAGAGGCTGTGGCGGTCCCCTGTCACCTGAGCGGAGGCTCCCGAGGCGGCGAGGCGCAGGCGGCCTGGCCCATTCCCTGGTATCAAGGCCCTCATGTGCCCCATGTGAGAACAGCGTGTCCTGAGTGGCCAGTCTGAGTGTGTTTTCAGAACCGGAGGGAGGGGTTGAGGGGCACGTTCTCACCCCGTGGCAACAGCAGAAGAGTGTGTAATGCGGCTCTGTGAGTACAGTATGCGAGCGTGCTGTTACCTGGAAGACTGGTGGCTCAAGCCACCACGGAACATTCGAGTCGTACTTCAACTCATTTTCCTGCTTCCCATTCTCAAAATTGACCAAAGCCTCCTGAGCTGCTTTTATCTTTCAGGCAGCGACCTCATCCGGTAGCTCTCAGTTCCTGTCCTCCCTGTCCTTTGCTCTGTGGCCGCGGGTGGGGCAGCTGCTGAATCTGAGTCGTCCTGGATCTTCACCGACCTCGGCCCTCCGATGGTTTCTCCCCGCCGTCACCACATTCCAGTGTTCTCTCTGCACCATATGGAGCTCTGCGGCCACCTTGACCTACATGTTTCCACAGCCAGATTCCAGGGGAACTGCCAGGCTGCAGAGGCTGATGGCATAGGCCTGGTCAGACTCCAGGTTGGTGCACCTCAAGGGCTAGTATTAACTATGCAGTTATAGGATGCCAGCAACACTTTGATTTGAGGGTGTTGCATCATTACATTTTTTTAAAAATTTATGACATTACTTGTTAGAACAGTTTTAGGTTTACAGACAAATTGAGCAGATAGAGAGTTCTCACATATGCTCTGTTCTCTCTCACACAATTTCTTCTATTATTGGTATCTTGCATTGTTGTGGTACAGGCGCCGGGGAGATCCCATGATCAGGAAGATGGTTTTCCAAAAAAAAAAAAAGGCTTATCCATTGCACTCCGGATGTACTGAGCCCTTTGATTTCTCCAAATTTAGGAAACTCGACTGCACAATTTGTGGTAATGGGGGACAGTGTTTGCATACTCTCCTGACAGGTAATGGTTAATAACAGACCACTGTAAATATATTCAGTAGTTTGGGCAAATTCTTGGGGAGCATTTCCTAGATACATTTTCCTGGAAGATAAACCTTCCTACTCCCCTTCTAAGTTTGTTTTGGGGAAAAATGCTGTATTCCTTTCCAGGGCCAGACTGAATTGACAACCATCATAGTTGATGAGGATTAAGGCCCTAATCAGCCAATGAAGAACACTTTATTTCAGACCAGTCCCATTCCCCATTTTCTGCTGGAAAGAAAGTGGACCAGCTTATTCCTTTACTGCAGAACCACCACCAGAGGTCTTAAACTCAGGGAGACCTGTGTGGCCAGGTGACTGCCTCTTGCAGCCCCGGGAGGACAGATATTTCTAATACCTCACCTAGCTTTCCCGTCTTTCTTTTCTTTTGTATAACTGGCATGGCAATACACCCAAGAAACAGTAGTATCTAGCGCTGTGTCCCCTGCTTAGCAAATAAGGCACAGGGTCATTTTTTACCACCAAGAGGAGGAAGATCCTGTGAGTGGAGGACTTTGTGGGGTCTCTTTTGGAGCAACCGATGAGGTTTCTGAGAGAAGGTCTGGGAATCTCTGCCCCTCTTTCAGTGCCTGGGTTGTAGCCCACCAATTTGAAATGTTTGGTGTCTCTCCCTGGTTCCTCAGGGAACATAAGTCAGCCTGGAAGCAGTGTTTCCTAAGAGATACTCCACGAAAGCCCCAAAGCTGGAACTTTCCATTGGGCCACTTTGTAGTCACGTTCACCCTTCCTTTGAAGGACCTTTTGGAGAATAGGAATAATCAAGGGTGACATGCTTTTCAAGAGGCATCTCCACTCACAAAGGACTGGTTTTCACCACAGACCTCAAGGGAACATTCCCTCAGCCTTTGGGCAAGGGGCTATGGGGTTTGCAATCCCCAACATAGAGTCAGGCCAGCATTGTCCTTAAAACGGGTATGGTGCTTTTAAAATACACTTTTTTTTTTTTTTGGTCGTAGAGTTGATATACATTATTATATAATTTACACATGTACAATATAGTGATTCACAACTTAAAGGTTATATTCCATTTATATGTATTATAACCTATTGAGTATCTTCCCGGTGTTGAATAATATACCCTTGTAGCTTATTTTATTCATAATAGTTTGTACCTCTTCATCCCGATCCCTAGGTTGCCCCTCCCCCTCCCCTTCCCCACTCCCCTCTGGTAACCGCTAGTTTGTTCTCTATATCTGTGAGTCTGTTTCTGTTTAGTTTTATTCACTAGTTTGTGGTATTTTTGAGGATTCCACATATAAGTGATGTCTGACTTATTACACTTGGCACAGTACTCTTCAAGTCCATCCATACTGTTGCAAATGGCAAAACTTCATTGATTTTTTTAAGACTGAGAAGTATTCCATTTACTACATATACCTCATATTCTGTATCCATTCATCTGTTGATGGACACATAGATTGCCTCCCTATCTTGACAATTCTAAATAACCCTGCTATGAAAACTGGGGTGCATGTATCTTTTCAAATTAGTGTTTTGGGGTTTTTTTGGATGCATACCCAGCACTGGAATTGTTGGGTTATGTGATAATTCTGTGCCCACTAACCATGTGTCAAGGTTCCCTTTTCTCCCCATCCTGGCCAGTGTTTGTTATTTGTGTTCTTTTCGATGACAGCCATTCTGATAGGTGTGAGGTGACATCACACTGTGATTTTGATTTGCATTTCCCTGATGATAGTTGATGTTGAGCTTTTTTCCTGTTGGCCATCTGTATGTCCTCTTTGGGAAAACGTCTGCTCAGGTTTTCTGCCCATTTGTTAATTGGGTTGTTTGGGGTTTGTTGATGTTGAGTCCTACAAACTGTTTATATATTTGGATATTAGCTCCTTATCAGTCAAGTTTAAGGGTTTTCCTTCGTTCACAGTCTTACCCTGGTTGTGACTGTGCTTTTTATTTTGTAAAAGTTTCTTTTCAGGATCTTGATAGATATTTTCCAACTGTGATTTTATAAAGGGGGTGCCGCACGAATACACACTAACAGAAACTGGATTTACTCTCCCACTTGAAACAGCAAAAGAAAGCAACAACAATAAACTGGACAAAATAGATGAGACAGAGATTTTCAAAAGACTGGCCATCAGGCAGTAAAGGTCAGTGAGTGATCCTGAGAGATGAGAAACAAGCAGATGAGCCTACATTTGCTCCAGTTTACCACCTGGAGAGAGTTTCCAAGCAAGGCAAGGGAGAGGAAACTGAAAACAAGCCAGTGGACTTCATTGAGTTGAGGACACTGAGCTGAGTCATTGCACCTCATCCTCATCTTCCCTTTCAGCAGGTGGAACCTATTGGTGTCTGCTGTTGTTATTCTACCTACAGAGAGATACCTAGGCTGAGCTGGGAACAGTCATCTTCACACTTTCTTCAGTAAGGAATGTGTACCCTCATTCGTATCCCACAGTAGAATTAGCACAGTGCTTTACCCACAGGGGCTTTGTAAATGCATTCGTGGAACTCAGCTAATTTAGGATCCAAGTCATCTAGATGAGCAGAGATATTATATTTTGTACAACATGATGGGATAGAGGAGTGACTCAAGGAGTGTTAGATTATTCTGTTTCTAAGAGCACTAAAGAGATATCAGGCACGTGAAAGCCAGGATTTTACTGCTAGACCCCACTACATTCTCACTGCAAACTTGGAAGTTGCTTTACTCCTTTACTTTGCTTACTGGATCTGAAATGTAAGGGTAAAGCACCAAGTTCTAAAATTCTAGGAATATGACCAATATTTAAATTGTCTTTGAAATGGGGAGAGAATTTGAAGTCTAGAAGGTATTGCCTTTTGTAAGAGAAGACAGATAGTCCCTGATTGTTATGACATGATGAAACTATAAGACTTATTCAATTTGTCTGTTCCTTTCTCCTACTGACCAGGACATAGACAGTAGAGACAGACATCAGCAGTTTCCTCTGGAAACGCTGGCAGTGTTGGCTACTTTGAGCCAACATAGATTGCAGATGTTAGTTGTATCATGAGAGGATGAAATCTGGCTGAGAGCCACAGCTGTTGGACCTGGATTGGTCACCAGCTGTTGATAAAGAAAGAAGGGCGGCCACGAGAAACACTGAGGTCATCCCTAGGCAGCACGGGTCACTTCCTCCAGTGAATCCACCCCCATTACACTTCTCATGACTTTTTGGTCGCTGGACTGAGAGCTCCAGGAAAGTTGGAATACCCTTTTAATCATCTCTGTGTTCATGTCTCCTGGCACCGAATCAAGCTGCGAGTAGGGTCTCAGTGACATTTGTTCACTGATTGAATAAAAGTGGTTGCAAATCTTCCACCTTTTCAACTACATTCCTTCCCAAATGTGCTCTCAGAGATACTCTGCTTTCTCCCAAGATGTAGCAAATCCCCTTCCTTAAGGACGTGCCCGCCCTACATTATCCACGCCCTTTGATCCAGACCTCTGGTGACGCTGAGGAAGACCCACCTCTCCACAGTGATTCCTCTCAGGGGTTCACTGTCATTAGGAAGAGATGTCCTTGGCCTCCCCTCCCATCCTCTGGTCTGCCACAACACCTAATTGAGAAGAGCCCCACACTTTGTTGAAAGTATCCACTTGGATTCTTCTTCCCACTGCTTTGATGTCCTCAGGTAAATCTTACTGATAGCTGAACTCCAAGTTGTTCACAAAGCATGAGGAAAAATAAACCCTCACAAATACTTAAGAAATACTGGGTGTAAAGTCTTTCCAAGTGTAAATGTGGAAGAATATTACTAGTACCTCTGCTTCAAATGGAAGGGTCCCCTTACCCTGCCCCCTCCTGACCTCAGGGCAAAACTGGTGAAGGAAAGAATGGACATCTCCATCCCTTCTCCAAACATTCTTTCTCCCTCTAAGCTCACGCTTACTTGGGGCATCTGCTGTGGGGGCAGCTGCGGGTGCAAACAGCAGGGTCCAGCACAGAGCCTCAGGGTCTCCTCCTCCTCCTTTTGGAATTGGTGCTCCCAGCAGTGCAAACGAACCCTGATCCATGCTGTGGACCTCCTCGGCAGGTGCACAGGTTCACTGTGGAGTAAGTTACTCTCTCAGTCCTCCCTGCTCAGCTCAGGCTGCTCCTTGAGGACGTGGATAATGCTGTGTGCACTCTTCACTTTCCCTTGATTCTTGTGAACTCAGCTTGTCCTTCTTTTCATCTCTGCTGGCAGCCAACTGCTCTACCATTTCTTTACCCTTCTTTGTGTTATTCTCGTTCTTCCAAGCTGCTGATTTTCTTTCTTCCATCGCCTCTATCATTTATGTCTTTTCAGGGTTTGGGCTTGGCTTAGGCTCCTGCATGAGACACACAGAGAAGATACCAAGGTCTGCTCTTGGCTGCAGTTCCCAGGTCCCATTTAATATGCATCTCAGTCTCTTATGCATTCAGAGAAATGTGAACTGAAAGGGACTTTGGAGGACTTGAATAACAACTTTTTTTTACTGATAAAGAAACTGATTCCCAAAGAGAACAGGAGATTTTCAAAACCCTGGGAACAACTTAGTGATGGTAGAACCATCACACAGGTTTGGACACAGGCTACGCTGTCCGAAGCGGACAACACACTGTCCAGGAACCTACAGCTGAAATTCAGAGGACATTGTGTCAAACATCAGTATTTCTACTGGTAAAATAAAGTCTGATTATTTATACTCAGTCAATTTTCAATCCCTGCTGACAAAATGGGAGCAAGGAACATGTGTATGAAATACACCACGGTCATCCTTAAAAAACATATATGTGATTCTCTGTAAAACACCTGGCTCTGGTGCTAGAGGTCATCTTCCTGAGAGCAGGTGCTCTGTGTGCCTTGTTCACCCCTCCTCCCCAGTGCCTGCTCCAGAGCCTGCCAGATAGAACATTCGGTAAATATTTGTCAAGCAGGTAAATATAGGTAACAAGGAGAAACTAACTTTTACTGATGTGTTCTAGTGCTACCGTATTTCCAGTCCAATCCTATCCTAGGACTGTGCTGTAGCAACGAGAGCACAGCCCTAGGAATAGCTGTCCAAGATGCAAATACCAGCTCCACCGCGTACCAAGTTTGCTGTACATGGTGATTTCATTACCGTCTTTGAGCATATGGTTCTCATGTATAATGGAGAAGAATGTATAATGTAAAACAGAGAAAGTAGTATTAACCTTGGATGAGTAACTATGATATCATGCGGCTGACAGGCCCCAATCCCTGGGCCCTAGCTGCACAGCTAAAGAATACCTACATCAGGGTCATTGTGCTGCTTCTTAAAGGCCCAAGAAACTGCATTTCAGACAGAAATTCCCAGGAGATTTTCATGAAAGGAAGAAGCCACACCTTCAAACAAGCACTTTAGAATGGAGACCCCAAAAGCCTAGTGGCAACAAGAATGACCCAGTGGGATCAAACCAAGTCCGTTGTCCAAGGTGCTTTGCCAAGGGGAAATGTCTTCTTTTCCAGGAAGGGCACCTACCTGAAGTGGAACACAAAGAGGACCCTACTTCTTCATTCGGGGCTTTTAGTGCCTCCATTGTCTTTTAGATTTTCTCCCCTGCTCTAATCGCTGGGGATCTCAGCCCTCATATGGGTCCTGTTTTATGAAGACCTCTGTTATTTTATTCTCCTCTTGGAGAAGGACATGGCAGAGATCAGTTCTGGGCCTCCACATTCCAGGCTTTCTCCTAAGCCTCTTTCTTTCAGGTGAGCTGCAAGAAATCATGGGGGTTAGAATTCAGGTCAACAAAGAGGATCCCAGAGGAACACGAGACCACGAGGGCAGCCCCTCATGGGAGATGGTCACACCACGACGTGGTCAATATCAGCCCTATTCAGGTGGGGAGGACATAGTGGCCAATTGTGTGGGCAGAGGACCCAGCTACATCTTTCCAAACCTCTAATCAACAAGATTCTGAGATAACAAAAATGGATTGCTTTAAACTACTGTTTTTGTAACCTGTTAATAGGCAGAAATAGGGAACTAATTCAGATGCTTATCTCTACTTACCTGATGTTCTGACTTTTCAGAAAAAATGTATGCTAAACTTGTATGCAAAAAAAAAAAAATCAAAGAATCACAGTAAAAATCTTGTGCTCACCTTCATGTGGCTGTTTCCAAGCCCTTGTAACATGAAGGACACTATGAAGGGCATTTCTGGTGGTAGAGGAATGTGTCATTAATGTTACCAAACAACCTCGAAAAGAATAAAGAGGGTACAACACTTAACTCCACATAATATTATCCAAGAATTTATCATATATCTCTGTGTCCTGTGGCAGATTTGTTTTTAGATCCTTGTTTTCCTGGGCTCTTCAGACAAGGCTTATGTGAAGTATCAGTTACCAGCATAGGCGAACCAATTCCAGGAGAGCAATACATCAGCCACTGTTATTAAGTTCCCCAAACAAAGTCCTTTGAATGCAGTCTTGTGGGAAGACATTCAGGAGCCTTTCTGAAACCTTGAAAATGTTTAAGTATGTGGGCCGAGCGATGGGATTCAGAAGGTCCCGCTTGAGCAGTGGAGGAGCTGAGGGTGCGGGGCGTGGAGACTGTGGGGGCGTAGGCAGAGGGTTGGCCGTCTCTAGGGGCACAGCCCCTTTCTCACTTGCACACCTCATATCACCCTGTTTGGCCCTGGAGGATGGCTGGTTAGCCAAAGACGGGTAAGATTCCTCAGGGGAGGAACAACCTAAGACAGGCACAGCCGCAGAGGAGCCAACAGGGGTAGGGCACAGACCCTTCCTCATATCACCCTGTTTGGCCCTGGAGGATGACTGGTTAGCCAAAGACACATAAGATTCCTCAGGGGAGGAACAACCTAAGACAGGCACAGTCGCAGAGGGGCCAACAGGGGTGGGGCACAGACCCCTAATATCTGAGAGAGGTCTCCTGCCCCCAGGGCTGTTTTGCTCTCCAGGCCCAGCTCAAATCCACACCTGCTCAACTCGGACCTAGAAGGCAAACAAAGATCATTGCCCCAGTCATGTGAGGCCTTTGATTGTTTATGGGATTAACCTGGGAGTGTTAGCCAAGAACTCAATAAAAGCCACGTGGGATGAATCAGCAAGGCTCTTGATCCTAGAGGTCTTGAGTCCCCCGGTCCCATCTTTCTCTTCAGTCTGTGTCTGCGTTTTCTTCAAGCTTGCGGCACCCGTCACTCACCTCGAGTCGCCGAGCTGGTCTCGGCACAGTCTCTCCTTTTGTTTTGACTACAAATGAAGAAAAGATCTAATAGTTAATGTCCTATTCAAATGAAACGTACACTTAGAAATCTGTTTTCTAATTTTTATTTTGCTCAGGCTCAATCATGGAGATTCACTCCTCAGGATGAGTGAGTTCCCAACTGGCAGCAGCCTGGGCTGTCTGTGAAGGGAAGTCAAGTTAACACAACCTCATATCTCTTCTGTGAATCAATCCCTCACCCTCAAAATCGCGAACAATACATGAACCTAACAGGCAAGAGCATCCACCAAGCAACAGTGATATGTTTGCACTTTACTTGGCTCAGCTTATCTGAGAGAACAGAGCAGTCATAAAGAAGAAGAGAACACAGAAAAGTCAAAATATCAGCTTTTCCAGGATGTCAGTTAAACCAATGAGTGTAAACTCACTTGAAGACATCTCTCAATAAGGGGTTAATTGTTGGCAAAATAAATGGCATGTACAGAGCTATCCAGTGTTGAACACAGAGTGGCAAAAAGACTTTTCTCATAAATGATTGAGAATATGAATTTGTAAAGCTTCTTTGCAAGGCAGTAGGGCAGGATTAGCAAAATGAGATACATGTGTACAAACCATTTCTAAGCTGAGAAATTCCTTTTACAAGAATAGCTACTAGAAAAACCCTTACACCAGCAATAATGGGGATATAGTTGGCACTGTAGCCTGCTGGTTGCACATTCCTGGACTCAAACAAACAACGACCGACAATATTTTTAACAGTTCCAAACACTTAGTTAAAGTCACTCTGATACCCTGTCAGGTTTGCATCTATAGCTTGAGGACCAGAGTGCTTGCTTTTTCTGTTCTCTCTTTTAGGGATTTCCAGTGAGAAAGAAAAAATACCAGCGTCTGCTGCCCTGAACTAATCTTACACTCACAGCCTGACTGATTTGTTTTCATATTGGAAGTAAACAATCTCAGATACAGAATATCGGCCTCACACAAGATTATTCTGAGACTGAAAATCAAGCAAAACAAGTCTACCTCATAAACATTTCCAGGCACAGACAAAAACAAGGTCACCGTGGAACCTACAAAATCCCAAACCTCCTCTTCTTTTCATAACAAAATGACTGTTACTTTCTTACTTCAATCATCAATTGCCGGTGCTAACAGTACTCAATATGAAACATCCCCTACGTCCTCCCATCCTCCCCCATATCACCCAACCAAAGCCCAAATCTTATAATAGACTCTTTCTAACATCCTCTTACCCTGAAGTGTGTTCTTTCTGGCTACAAGGAATAAAAAACAAACAACAAACAAACAAAGAACAAAAAAGAACCCCCCAAACCAAGTTGTTCAATGAGAGATGTATTCTCGCTATTTGGCTTCAGGGAATCGGTACCAGCTGTCCAGGAGTGAGCAGCTGCAGAAAACTCAGCCTCAGGAAGAAAGGTTATATTGTCAGTGAGCTTGGAATTCCAGAACTTGTTTTTACCCTTAAAAAAAATAATTCTTTTTACCAAGCCCTTTAGAAACTAACGTGAACCTTAGGAGTAGGGGCAGTATTTTCCTGTATCTGATTGAAAGGGAGAGGGTGAGGATCAGGATCAGAGAAGTAGTGCACAGAGAATGTGCAGCACAAACAGAGCTCAAAAACACCTGGGATCAGTCACAGAACACTATCTGTTGGGCTCAAACCATCAACCATTCAAGTAACAGGTAAATGAGCTCATGGGTTACCCAGGGAAAGAGAGTCATCTTCTAACCTACATCCTATTCATGGTTTGTGAGTCTGGAACATGGGCAGTTCCCCTGATCTGTGTGTCACTCTAACTCTGCTGGGATTGGCTAGGCTGGTGGTTTCACAAGGGTGACAATGGCCACAACGTCCAGCTGTCCCTCTAAGCATTCATGACTAAGTAAAGGAAGGAGCAAGCCGATTGTTTTTCTGCACTGGGGCTCCACCTGCATCACAACCCCCATGCAAACTGAGGGGTGAATTTAGGGTGTGAGGAAGCTCAAGAGTACATTCTATGGCAGGAAAACAATAGTTGGCCAAATTCTTCCTAAACTTCAGCAATTGAAACCTAATCAAAGTTAAGTGACTTGCTTAAAGTCACATTGCAATGATTTATTTGAAGTGCTATTAAAATAGCCTAAACCCCATAGACCATATATTAAAGCAATTAAGCACCAAGCTTATTCAAAACCTCTGGAGCCCTAGGCAGAACTTGCTCAGTGCAGAAAGCTAGTTTTCGGAGTGATGATTTATTTTTTAGTTTTTGTCTCATGGAAATCATTTTCTGAATGATTCAACTAAAGTAGTATCTGTTCTGTATAAAAATGTTACCATGAATGGAATAATCAGCAAACATAATCAAAGCCATATATGAGAAACCAAAAGCCAACATCGTTCTAAATGGGGAAAACCTGACAGAATTCCCTCTAAGAACAGGAACAAGACAAGGGTTTCCACTCTCACCATTATTACTCAACATAGTTTTGGAATTGTTAGCCACAGCAATCAGGGAAGAAAAAGAAATCAAAGGAATCCAAATTGGAAAAGAAGAAGTAAAACTGTCACTCTTTGCAGACGACATGATACTATATATAAAAAACCCTAAAGACTCTACCAGAAAACTGCTAACACTAATTGATGAGTTTAGTAAAGTAGCAGGATACAAAATTAATGCACAGAAATCTCTTGCATTCCTATACACGAACAACGGAAGAGCAGAAAGAGAAATTAAGGAAACTCTCCCATTCACCATTGCCACAAAAAGAAGAAAATATCTAGGAATAAGCCTGCCTAAGGAGGCAAAAGATCGGTATGCAGAAAACTTTAAGACACTGATGAAAAAAATCAAAGACAACACAAACAGATGGAGGGACATACCATGTTCCTGGATTGGAAGAATCAACATAGTGAAAATGACTGTATGACCCAAAGCAATTTACAGATTCAGTGCAATCCCGATCAAATTACCAATGGCATCTTTCACAGAACTAGAGCAAGAAATCTTACGATTTGTATGGAAACGCAAAAGACCCTGAACAGCCAAAGCAATCTTGAGAAGGAAACATGGAGTTGGTGGAATCAGGCTTCCTGACTTCAAACTATACTGCAAGGCCATAGTGATCGAGACAGTGTGGTAGTGGCACAAAAATAGAAAGGAAGATCAATGGAATAGAATAGAGAACTCCGAAGTAAGCCCAAACACATATGGGCACCTTATCTTTGACAAAGGAGGCACGAGTATACAATGGAAAAAAGACAGCCTCTTCAATAAGTGGTGCTGGAAAAATTGGACAGCAACATGTCAAAGAAGGAAATTAGAATACTTCCTAACACCACACACAAAAATCAACGCCAAATGGATGAAAGACCTACATGTAAGGCCAGACACTATAAAACTCCTAAAGGAAAACATAGGCAGAACACTCTATGACATCCATCAAAGCAAGATCCTTTTGGACCCACCTCCTAGAATCATGGCAATAAAATCGAGAATAAACAAATGGGACCTCATGAAACTTAAAAGCTTTTGCACAGCAAAAGAAACCATAAACAAGACTAAAAGGCAACCCTCAGAATGGGAAAAAATAATTGCCTATGAAACAACGGACAAAGGATTAACCTCCAAAATATACAAGCAGCTCCTGCAGCTTCATACCAAAAAAGCAAATAAGCCAATCCACAAATGGGCGGAAGACCTAAATAGACATTTCTCCAAAGAAGACATACAGATGGCCAACAAACACATGAAAAGATGCTCAACATCACTCATCATCAGACAAATGCAAGTCAAAGCCACAATGAGGTATCACCTCACACCGATCAGAATGGCCATCATCACAAAATCTGGAAACAACAAATGCTGGAGAGGGTGTGGAGAAAAGGGAACTCTCCTGCACTGTTGGTGGGACTGTAAGTTGGTACAGCCACTATGGAAAACAATTTGGAGTTTCCTTCAAAAACTACAAATAGAACTACCATATGATCCAGTCATCCCACTACTGGCCATATACCCAAAGAAAACCATAATCCCAAAAGAAACATGTACCATAATGTTTATTGCAGCACTATTTACAATAGCCAGGACATGGAAGCAACCTAAATGCCCATCAACAAATGAATGGATAGAGAAGATGTGGCATATATATACAATGGAATATTACTCAGCTATAAAAAGGAATGAGATGGAGCTATATGTTATGAGGTGGATAGACCTAGAGTCTGTCATACAGAGTGAAGTAAGTCAGAAAGAGAAAGACAAATATTGTATGCTAACTCACATATACGGAATCTAAAAATGGGACTGATGAACTCAGTGACAAGACAAGAACAAGGATGCAGATGCAGAGAATGGACTGGTGAACTCGAGGTTTGGGGGGGCGGGGGGTGAAGGAGAAGCTGAGACGAAGTGAGAGAGCAGCATAGACATATATATACTACCAACTGTAAAACAGGTAGCTAGTGGGAAGTTGCTGTATAACAAAGGGAGTTCAGCTGGAGGATGGATGATGCCTTAGAGGACTGGGACGGGGAGGGTGGGGGGGAGTTGTGGGAGGGAGGGAATATGGGGGTATGTGTATAAAAACAGATGATTGAACTTGGTGTACCCCCCCCAAAAAATAAATAAATTTAAAAAAAAATAAAGAAAGAGAAGGATATTTTCAACGCTAAAAATTATTGGCTAAAGATACAGACCAATAATCAGGGGGAAAAAAAAGAGTAATCAACAATTCTTGAGGAAAAAAACTCTGAGAAAGCTTATGTGGAACAAAGAGTGCTATTCAAATCCATTGATCCACAGAGAAACAGGAGTCTCTTGCTGCACTTAAACAAACTATACATTCCATCTCTGTCTCTCAAATCATGTAATAATACAGAGACCTTCAATGTACAGGATAAAGTGACTGAAGTTGATGACAGTGACCACAAGGTATCGGGCAAAGATGGCCTTGGGATTTTGGAGCTGCTCATGGTACCTGCAGAAGAACAGTAGTGATTTTGGAAGACACTCTAGCAAAATACGTGGTTATAAAGGCCATTGAATGTTTAATCCGTGATGTGCCAATCAATTTGTACACTGATTAGCCTGGTTTGACTTTGGCCAACAGTGACTTTTAACGAAGTTAAAACTGTGATATATAAAATGTCAGTGAATGGTATACGAGCACATCCACTTGAAATGGAGATAACATGAAAAACACAAAAAATCGTAAATCTTGCCCAGTGTCGAGTTTTACTCACATTTTCAAGGAGGAAGTTAATTGTGAAGGATGAGCAAAGCAACAGAACGTCTGAGCTCACCAGCACTGCCTGCAAGGACCTTCTTCCCACATTAGCACATGCTCCGGCCCAGCCTCAACACACGTGGTCTCTAAGTGATGTATGAGGTCATCAGTTACACAGAATGGAGCTCTTGGGGTCATCTCCTATGCTGACACTTACTTAATCAATGTGACAGTCTCCAGGGAACTAGTCCACTTAAATCCCGGGATTCTAGGTTTGATCCCCTAAAGAGTTCAACACAGACTAGATACATCCCACTGAAAGTATTCCATAGGTAAATAGTCTCCCAATAGTAACCAGCATTAATGCATTTGCCAGGAGATTCCTCGCTAACTATTTACAAGGGAAGTTGACCAGGATATTTTTCTTTCTTTCCAGGCCATCCCCCACTGAAAGGAAATGATAGCAACTAGAAGAAATACTGTTTCCCTTCTATCCCTAAACTGTCTAGGTGGAGATTTTAGGCACAGTTTATACATCAGTAGGGATTTACTTGTCTTTCTTTGAGAGAAGGTACAGTGGTTTCTCCCAGCATCTCTGATTAGTCAGTGCCATATTTCAGAGAGAGAGCTAGACATGTTTTTCTTCACAATAGCATGATCACACTCCTCTCTGGAATCCTAACTCACTTATGAGCATGCCTGCTTTTTGCTATGCTTTCCCCCATTTGCATTATGCACTATTTGACCTACATCTTCCCCCAGTAATGGAGCCAGCTCAGATGTAGTGCTTAAGCTAGAGGTGGGGCCAAGGAGAAGCAAACACATGGCTATCTTGGGGCTGCATTCAAAGTTAGCCACAATTTGGCTACTTGCTGGTATAAACCCGGCTACAGTACCATTAGGAACATGCACTGCCGAATGTAATGGCAGATTTTGTGTGTTTTGTATTGATATCAACTTTCTTGGTACAAATGTATTTAGACTTATGCATGAGACCATGGCCTCAGAAAAAATGAAAGAAAAACTGCATGAAGCGTGGAAGATGTTGTTATCTGTGTTATACTGAGTTGTATAATTGCACTCTCCTGTAGCCTCCCCACATCTGATAATGAACTCAGGTTCAGCTGTTTGCTGCTCAAAAGCCAGTACTGGAAAGACAAGTGTTGGTAGGAAAGGGAAGGTTGCTTTATTCAGGAGGCCAGTAACACGAGGAGAACGCAGTCTTCTGTCCATAAGCCAATTCCCCAACTGCCAATCAGTGGGCAAGAGCTTTTAAAGGGCAGTTTCACGAATGTATAGGTTGAGGGAGGGGGCTTTGTGCAGAACAGGACAGTTGGCTCTGACAGTCAACTTGAAATTGTTCCTGCGGTGCCCTGATGAGTGTCACGTTGATTGTTTGAAGTACGGTTAATCTTCAGGTCCAGAGTTGCTTTGTTCCCATTCCCTTGAGGCGAGTTCTCAGAATTGTGTAAGATGGGGCAGCTTATGTCATGGCTACTGTCTGGTCACCTTGTAGTTAACTTCTACCACCTGGCAGGGTTTTCAGTATCTGCAAAACATCTCAGAGGCTATGGATTAGAAGGAAGGAGCAAGCAGATTGTTTTTCTGCACTGGGGCTCCACCTGCATCACAACCCCCATGCAAACTGAGGGGTGAATTTAGGGTGTGAGGAAGCTCAAGAGTACATTCTATGGCAGGAAAACAATAGTTGGCCAAATTCTTCCTAAACTTCAGCAATTGAAACCTAATCAAAGTTAAGTGACTTGCTTAAAGTCACATTGCAATGATTTATTTGAAGTGCTATTAAAATAGCCTAAACCCCATAGACCATATATTAAAGCAATTAAGCACCAAGCTTATTCAAAACCTCTGGAGCCCTAGGCAGAACTTGCTCAGTGCAGAAAGCTAGTTTTCGGAGTGATGATTTATTTTTTAGTTTTTGTCTCATGGAAATCATTTTCTGAATGATTCAACTAAAGCAGTATCTGTTCTGTATAAAAATGTTACCATGAATAGAATAATCAGCAAACATAATCAAAGCCATATATGAGAAACCAAAAGCCAACATCGTTCTAAATGGGGAAAACCTGACAGAATTCCCTCTAAGAACAGGAACAAGACAAGGGTTTCCACTCTCACCATTATTATTCAACATAGTTTTGGAATTGTTAGCCACAGCAATCAGGGAAGAAAAAGAAATAAAAGGAATCCAAATTGGAAAAGAAGAAGTGAAACTGTCACTCTTTGCAGATGACATGATACTATATATAAAAAACCCTAAAGACTCTACCAGAAAACTGCTAACACTAATTGATGAGTTTAGTAAAGTAGCAGGATACAAAATTAATGCACAGAAATCTCTTGCATTCCTATACACTAACAACGGAAGAGCAGAAAGAGAAATTAAGGAAACTCTCCCATTCACCATTGCAACAAAAAGAAGAAAATATCTAGGAATAAGCCTGCCTAAGGAGGCAAAAGATCTGTATGCAGAAAACTTTAAGACACTGATGAAAAAAATCAAAGACAACACAAACAGATGGAGGGACATACCATGTTCCTGGATTGGAAGAATCAACATAGTGAAAATGACTGTATGACCCAAAGCAATTTACAGATTCAATGCAATCCCCATCAAATTACCAATGGCATTTTTCACAGAACTGGAGCAAGAAATCTTACGATTTGTATGGAAACGCAAAAGACCCTGAACAGCCAAAGCAATCTTGAGAAGGAAAAATGGAATTGGTGGAATCAGGCTTCCTGCCTTCAAACTATACTACAAGGCCATAGTGATCGAGACAATGTGGTAGTGGCACAAAAATAGAAAGGAAGATCAATGGAATAGAATAGAGAACTCAGAAGTAAGCCCAAACACATATGGGCACCTTATCTTTGACAAAGGAGGCACGAATATACAATGGAAAAAAGACAGCCTCTTCAATAAGTGGTGCTGGGAAAATTGGACAGCAACATGTCAAAGAAGGAAATTAGAACACTTCCTAACACCATACACAAAAATCAACTCCAAATGGATGAAAGACCTACATGTAAGGCCAGACACTATAAAACTCCTAGAGGAAAACATAGGCAGAACACTCTATGACATCCATCAAAGCAAGATCCTTTTGGACCCACCTCCTAGAATCATGGAAATAAAATCGAGAATAAACAAATGGGACCTCATGAAACTTAAAAGCTTTTGCACAGCAAAAGAAACCATAAAGAAGACTAAAAGGCAACCCTCAGAATGGGAAAAAATAATTGCCTATGAAACAACGGACAAAGGATTAACCTCCAAAATATACAAGCAGCTCATGCAGCTTCATACCAAAAAAGCAAATAAGCCAATCCACAAATGGGTGGAAGACCTAAATAGACATTTCTCCAAAGAAGACATACAGATGGCCAACAAACACATGAAAAGATGCTCAACATCACTCATCATCAGACAAATGCAAGTCAAAGCCACAATGAGGTATCACCTCACACCGATCAGAATGGCCATCATCACAAAATCTGGAAACAACAAATGCTGGAGAGGGAGTGGAGAAAAGGGACCTCTCCTGCACTGTTGGTGGGACTGTAAGTTGGTACAGCCACTATGGAAAACAATTTGGAGGTTCCTTCAAAAACTACAAATAGAACTACCATATGATCCAGTCATCCCACTACTGGCCATATACCCAAAGAAAACCATAATCCAAAAAGAAACATGTACCATAATGTTTATCGCAGCACTATTTACAATAGCCAGGACATGGAAGCAACCTAAATGCCCATCAACAAATAAATGGATAAAGAAGACGTGGCATATATATATATATACAATGGAATATTACTCAGCTATAAAAAGGAATGAGATGGAGCTATATGCTATGAGGTGGATAGACCTAGAGTCTGTCATACAGAGTGAAGTAAGTCAGAAAGAGAAAGACAAATATTGTATGCTAACTCACATATACGGAATCTAAAAATGGGACTGATGAACTCAGTGACAAGACAAGAACAAGGATGCAGATGCAGAGAATGGACTGGAGAACTCGAGGTTTGGGTAGGGCGCGGGGTGAAGGGGAAGCTGCGACGAAGTGAGAGAGCAGCATAGACATACATATACTACCAACTGTAAAACAGATAGCTAGTGGGAAGTTGCTGTATAACAAAGGGAGTTCAACTGGAGGATGGATGATGCCTTAGAGGACTGGGACGGGGAGGGTGGGGGGGAGTTGTGGGAGGGAGGGAATATGGGGATATGTGTATAAAAACAGATGGTTGAACTTGGTGTACCCCCCCAAAAAATAAATAAATTTAAAAAAAATAAAGAGAAGGATATTTTCAAAGCTAAAAATTATTGGCTAAAGATACAGACCAATAATCAGGGGGAAAAAAAAGAGTAATCAACAATTCTTGAGGAAAAAAACTCTGAGAAAGCTTATGTGGAACAAAGAGTGCTATTCAACTCCATTGATCCACAGAGAAACAGGAGTCTCTTGCTGCACTTAAACAAACTATACATTCCATCTCTGTCTCTCAAATCATGTAATAATACAGAGACCTTCAATGTACAGGGTAAAGTGACTGAAGTTGATGACAGTGACCACAAGGTATCAGGCAAAGATGGCCTTGGGATTTTGGAGCTGCTCATGGTACCTGCAGAAGAACAGTAGTGATTTTGGAAGACACTCTAGCAAAATACGTGGTTATAAAGGCCATTGAATGTTTAATCCGTGATGTGCCAATCAATTTGTACACTGATTAGCCTGGTTTGACTTTGGCCAACAGTGACTTTTAACGAAGTTAAAACTGTGATATATAAAATGTCAGTGAATGGTATACGAGCACATCCACTAGAAATGGAGATAACATGAAAAACACAAAAAATCGTAAATCTTGCCCAGTGTCGAGTTTTACTCACATTTTCAAGGAGGAAGTTAATTGTGAAAGATGAGCAAAGCAACAGAACGTCTGAGCTCACCAGCACTGCCTGCAAGGACCTTCTTCCCACATTAGCACATGCTCCGGCCCAGCCTCAACACACGTGGTCTCTAAGTGATGTATGAGGTCATCAGTTACACAGAATGGAGCTCTTGGGGTCATCTCCTATGCTGACACTTACTTAATCAATGTGACAGTCTCCAGGGAACTAGTCCACTTAAATCCCGGGATTCTAGGTTTGATCCCCTAAAGAGTTCAACACAGACTAGATACATCCCACTGAAAGTATTCCATAGGTAAATAGTCTCCCAATAGTAACCAGCATTAATGCATTTGCCAGGAGATTCCTCGCTAACTATTTACAAGGGAAGTTGACCAGGATATTTTTCTTTCTTTCCAGGCCATCCCCCACTGAAAGGAAATGATAGCAACTAGAAGAAATACTGTTTCCCTTCTATCCCTAAACTGTCTAGGTGGAGATTTTAGGCACAGTTTATACATCAGTAGGGATTTACTTGTCTTTCTTTGAGAGAAGGTACAGTGGTTTCTCCCAGCATCTCTGATTAGTCAGTGCCATATTTCAGAGAGAGAGCTAGACATGTTTTTCTTCACAATAGCATGATCACACTCCTCTCTGGAATCCTAACTCACTTATGAGCATGCCTGCTTTTTGCTATGCTTTCCCCCATTTGCATTATGCACTATTTGACCTACATCTTCCCCCAGTAATGGAGCCAGCTCAGATGTAGTGCTTAAGCTAGAGGTGGGGCCAAGGAGAAGCAAACACATGGCTATCTTGGGGCTGCATTCAAAGTTAGCCACAATTTGGCTACTTGCTGGTATAAACCCGGCTACAGTACCATTAGGAACATGCACTGCCGAATGTAATGGCAGATTTTGTGTGTTTTGTATTGATATCAACTTTCTTGGTACAAATGTATTTAGACTTATGCATGAGACCATGGCCTCAGAAAAAATGAAAGAAAAACTGCATGAAGCGTGGAAGATGTTGTTATCTGTGTTATACTGAGTTGTATAATTGCACTCTCCTGTAGCCTCCCCACATCTGATAATGAACTCAGGTTCAGCTGTTTGCTGCTCAAAAGCCAGTACTGGAAAGACAAGTGTTGGTAGGAAAGGGAAGGTTGCTTTATTCAGGAGGCCAGTAACACGAGGAGAACGCAGTCTTCTGTCCATAAGCCAATTCCCCAACTGCCAATCAGTGGGCAAGAGCTTTTAAAGGGCAGTTTCACGAATGTATAGGTTGAGGGAGGGGGCTTTGTGCAGAACAGGACAGTTGGCTCTGACAGTCAACTTGAAATTGTTCCTGCGGTGCCCTGATGAGTGTCACGTTGATTGTTTGAAGTACGGTTAATCTTCAGGTCCAGAGTTGCTTTGTTCCCATTCCCTTGAGGCGAGTTCTCAGAATTGTGTAAGATGGGGCAGCTTATGTCATGGCTACTGTCTGGTCACCTTGTAGTTAACTTCTACCACCTGGCGGGGTTTTCAGTATCTGCAAAACATCTCAGAGGCTATGGATTAGAAGGAAGGAGCAAGCAGATTGTTTTTCTGCACTGGGGCTCCACCTGCATCACAACCCCCATGCAAACTGAGGGGTGAATTTAGGGTGTGAGGAAGCTCAAGAGTACATTCTATGGCAGGAAAACAATAGTTGGCCAAATTCTTCCTAAACTTCAGCAATTGAAACCTAATCAAAGTTAAGTGACTTGCTTAAAGTCACATTGCAATGATTTATTTGAAGTGCTATTAAAATAGCCTAAACCCCATAGACCATATATTAAAGCAATTAAGCACCAAGCTTATTCAAAACCTCTGGAGCCCTAGGCAGAACTTGCTCAGTGCAGAAAGCTAGTTTTCGGAGTGATGATTTATTTTTTAGTTTTTGTCTCATGGAAATCATTTTCTGAATGATTCAACTAAAGCAGTATCTGTTCTGTATAAAAATGTTACCATGAATAGAATAATCAGCAAACATAATCAAAGCCATATATGAGAAACCAAAAGCCAACATCGTTCTAAATGGGGAAAAACTGACAGAATTCCCTCTAAGAACAGGAACAAGACAAGGGTTTCCACTCTCACCATTATTATTCAACATAGTTTTGGAATTGTTAGCCACAGCAATCAGGGAAGAAAAAGAAATAAAAGGAATCCAAATTGGAAAAGAAGAAGTGAAACTGTCACTCTTTGCAGATGACATGATACTATATATAAAAAACCCTAAAGACTCTACCAGAAAACTGCTAACACTAATTGATGAGTTTAGTAAAGTAGCAGGATACAAAATTAATGCACAGAAATCTCTTGCATTCCTATACACTAACAACGGAAGAGCAGAAAGAGAAATTAAGGAAACTCTCCCATTCACCATTGCAACAAAAAGAAGAAAATATCTAGGAATAAGCCTGCCTAAGGAGGCAAAAGATCTGTATGCAGAAAACTTTAAGACACTGATGAAAAAAATCAAAGACAACACAAACAGATGGAGGGACATACCATGTTCCTGGATTGGAAGAATCAACATAGTGAAAATGACTGTATGACCCAAAGCAATTTACAGATTCAATGCAATCCCCATCAAATTACCAATGGCATTTTTCACAGAACTGGAGCAAGAAATCTTACGATTTGTATGGAAACGCAAAAGACCCTGAACAGCCAAAGCAATCTTGAGAAGGAAAAATGGAATTGGTGGAATCAGGCTTCCTGCCTTCAAACTATACTACAAGGCCATAGTGATCGAGACAATGTGGTAGTGGCACAAAAATAGAAAGGAAGATCAATGGAATAGAATAGAGAACTCAGAAGTAAGCCCAAACACATATGGGCACCTTATCTTTGACAAAGGAGGCACGAATATACAATGGAAAAAAGACAGCCTCTTCAATAAGTGGTGCTGGGAAAATTGGACAGCAACATGTCAAAGAAGGAAATTAGAACACTTCCTAACACCATACACAAAAATCAACTCCAAATGGATGAAAGACCTACATGTAAGGCCAGACACTATAAAACTCCTAGAGGAAAACATAGGCAGAACACTCTATGACATCCATCAAAGCAAGATCCTTTTGGACCCACCTCCTAGAATCATGGAAATAAAATCGAGAATAAACAAATGGGACCTCATGAAACTTAAAAGCTTTTGCACAGCAAAAGAAACCATAAAGAAGACTAAAAGGCAACCCTCAGAATGGGAAAAAATAATTGCCTATGAAACAACGGACAAAGGATTAACCTCCAAAATATACAAGCAGCTCATGCAGCTTCATACCAAAAAAGCAAATAAGCCAATCCACAAATGGGTGGAAGACCTAAATAGACATTTCTCCAAAGAAGACATACAGATGGCCAACAAACACATGAAAAGATGCTCAACATCACTCATCATCAGACAAATGCAAGTCAAAGCCACAATGAGGTATCACCTCACACCGATCAGAATGGCCATCATCACAAAATCTGGAAACAACAAATGCTGGAGAGGGAGTGGAGAAAAGGGACCTCTCCTGCACTGTTGGTGGGACTGTAAGTTGGTACAGCCACTATGGAAAACAATTTGGAGGTTCCTTCAAAAACTACAAATAGAACTACCATATGATCCAGTCATCCCACTACTGGCCATATACCCAAAGAAAACCATAATCCAAAAAGAAACATGTACCATAATGTTTATCGCAGCACTATTTACAATAGCCAGGACATGGAAGCAACCTAAATGCCCATCAACAAATAAATGGATAAAGAAGACGTGGCATATATATATATATACAATGGAATATTACTCAGCTATAAAAAGGAATGAGATGGAGCTATATGCTATGAGGTGGATAGACCTAGAGTCTGTCATACAGAGTGAAGTAAGTCAGAAAGAGAAAGACAAATATTGTATGCTAACTCACATATACGGAATCTAAAAATGGGACTGATGAACTCAGTGACAAGACAAGAACAAGGATGCAGATGCAGAGAATGGACTGGAGAACTCGAGGTTTGGGTAGGGCGCGGGGTGAAGGGGAAGCTGCGACGAAGTGAGAGAGCAGCATAGACATACATATACTACCAACTGTAAAACAGATAGCTAGTGGGAAGTTGCTGTATAACAAAGGGAGTTCAACTGGAGGATGGATGATGCCTTAGAGGACTGGGACGGGGAGGGTGGGGGGGAGTTGTGGGAGGGAGGGAATATGGGGATATGTGTATAAAAACAGATGGTTGAACTTGGTGTACCCCCCCAAAAAATAAATAAATTTAAAAAAAATAAAGAGAAGGATATTTTCAAAGCTAAAAATTATTGGCTAAAGATACAGACCAATAATCAGGGGGAAAAAAAAGAGTAATCAACAATTCTTGAGGAAAAAAACTCTGAGAAAGCTTATGTGGAACAAAGAGTGCTATTCAACTCCATTGATCCACAGAGAAACAGGAGTCTCTTGCTGCACTTAAACAAACTATACATTCCATCTCTGTCTCTCAAATCATGTAATAATACAGAGACCTTCAATGTACAGGGTAAAGTGACTGAAGTTGATGACAGTGACCACAAGGTATCAGGCAAAGATGGCCTTGGGATTTTGGAGCTGCTCATGGTACCTGCAGAAGAACAGTAGTGATTTTGGAAGACACTCTAGCAAAATACGTGGTTATAAAGGCCATTGAATGTTTAATCCGTGATGTGCCAATCAATTTGTACACTGATTAGCCTGGTTTGACTTTGGCCAACAGTGACTTTTAACGAAGTTAAAACTGTGATATATAAAATGTCAGTGAATGGTATACGAGCACATCCACTAGAAATGGAGATAACATGAAAAACACAAAAAATCGTAAATCTTGCCCAGTGTCGAGTTTTACTCACATTTTCAAGGAGGAAGTTAATTGTGAAAGATGAGCAAAGCAACAGAATGTCTGAGCTCACCAGCACTGCCTGCAAGGACCTTCTTCCCACATTAGCACATGCTCCGGCCCAGCCTCAACACACGTGGTCTCTAAGTGATGTATGAGGTCATCAGTTACACAGAATGGAGCTCTTGGGGTCATCTCCTATGCTGACACTTACTTAATCAATGTGACAGTCTCCAGGGAACTAGTCCACTTAAATCCCGGGATTCTAGGTTTGATCCCCTAAAGAGTTCAACACAGACTAGATACATCCCACTGAAAGTATTCCATAGGTAAATAGTCTCCCAATAGTAACCAGCATTAATGCATTTGCCAGGAGATTCCTCGCTAACTATTTACAAGGGAAGTTGACCAGGATATTTTTCTTTCTTTCCAGGCCATCCCCCACTGAAAGGAAATGATAGCAACTAGAAGAAATACTGTTTCCCTTCTATCCCTAAACTGTCTAGGTGGAGATTTTAGGCACAGTTTATACATCAGTAGGGATTTACTTGTCTTTCTTTGAGAGAAGGTACAGTGGTTTCTCCCAGCATCTCTGATTAGTCAGTGCCATATTTCAGAGAGAGAGCTAGACATGTTTTTCTTCACAATAGCATGATCACACTCCTCTCTGGAATCCTAACTCACTTATGAGCATGCCTGCTTTTTGCTATGCTTTCCCCCATTTGCATTATGCACTATTTGACCTACATCTTCCCCCAGTAATGGAGCCAGCTCAGATGTAGTGCTTAAGCTAGAGGTGGGGCCAAGGAGAAGCAAACACATGGCTATCTTGGGGCTGCATTCAAAGTTAGCCACAATTTGGCTACTTGCTGGTATAAACCCGGCTACAGTACCATTAGGAACATGCACTGCCGAATGTAATGGCAGATTTTGTGTGTTTTGTATTGATATCAACTTTCTTGGTACAAATGTATTTAGACTTATGCATGAGACCATGGCCTCAGAAAAAATGAAAGAAAAACTGCATGAAGCGTGGAAGATGTTGTTATCTGTGTTATACTGAGTTGTATAATTGCACTCTCCTGTAGCCTCCCCACATCTGATAATGAACTCAGGTTCAGCTGTTTGCTGCTCAAAGCCAGTACTGGAAAGACAAGTGTTGGTAGGAAAGGGAAGGTTGCTTTATTCAGGAGGCCAGTAACACGAGGAGAACGCAGTCTTCTGTCCATAAGCCAATTCCCCAACTGCCAATCAGTGGGCAAGAGCTTTTAAAGGGCAGTTTCACGAATGTATAGGTTGAGGGAGGGGGTTTTGTGCAGAACAGGACAGTTGGCTCTGACAGTCAACTTGAAATTGTTCCTGCGGTGGCCTGATGAGTGTCACCTTGATTGTTTGAAGTACGGTTAATCTTCAGGTCCAGAGTTGCTTTGTTCCCATTCCCTTGAGGCGAGTTCTCAGAATTGTGTAAGATGGGGCAGCTTATGTCATGGCTACTGTCTGGTCACCTTGTAGTTAACTTCTACCACCTGGCGGGGTTTTCAGTATCTGCAAAACATCTCAGAGGCTATGGATTAGAAGGAAGGAGCAAGCAGATTGTTTTTCTGCACTGGGGCTCCACCTGCATCACAACCCCCATGCAAACTGAGGGTGAATTTAGGGTGTGAGGAAGCTCAAGAGTACATTCTATGGCAGGAAAACAATAGTTGGCCAAATTCTTCCTAAACTTCAGCAATTGAAACCTAATCAAAGTTAAGTGACTTGCTTAAAGTCACATTGCAATGATTTATTTGAAGTGCTATTAAAATAGCCTAAACCCCATAGACCATATATTAAAGCAATTAAGCACCAAGCTTATTCAAAACCTCTGGAGCCCTAGGCAGAACTTGCTCAGTGCAGAAAGCTAGTTTTCGGAGTGATGATTTATTTTTTAGTTTTTGTCTCATGGAAATCATTTTCTGAATGATTCAACTAAAGCAGTATCTGTTCTGTATAAAAATGTTACCATGAATAGAATAATCAGCAAACATAATCAAAGCCATATATGAGAAACCAAAAGCCAACATCGTTCTAAATGGGGAAAACCTGACAGAATTCCCTCTAAGAACAGGAACAAGACAAGGGTTTCCACTCTCACCATTATTATTCAACATAGTTTTGGAATTGTTAGCCACAGCAATCAGGGAAGAAAAAGAAATAAAAGGAATCCAAATTGGAAAAGAAGAAGTGAAACTGTCACTCTTTGCAGATGACATGATACTATATATAAAAAACCCTAAAGACTCTACCAGAAAACTGCTAACACTAATTGATGAGTTTAGTAAAGTAGCAGGATACAAAATTAATGCACAGAAATCTCTTGCATTCCTATACACTAACAACGGAAGAGCAGAAAGAGAAATTAAGGAAACTCTCCCATTCACCATTGCAACAAAAAGAAGAAAATATCTAGGAATAAGCCTGCCTAAGGAGGCAAAAGATCTGTATGCAGAAAACTTTAAGACACTGATGAAAAAAATCAAAGACAACACAAACAGATGGAGGGACATACCATGTTCCTGGATTGGAAGAATCAACATAGTGAAAATGACTGTATGACCCAAAGCAATTTACAGATTCAATGCAATCCCCATCAAATTACCAATGGCATTTTCACAGAACTGGAGCAAGAAATCTTACGATTTGTATGGAAACGCAAAAGACCCTGAACAGCCAAAGCAATCTTGAGAAGGAAAAATGGAATTGGTGGAATCAGGCTTCCTGCCTTCAAACTATACTACAAGGCCATAGTGATCGAGACAATGTGGTAGTGGCACAAAAATAGAAAGGAAGATCAATGGAATAGAATAGAGAACTCAGAAGTAAGCCCAAACACATATGGGCACCTTATCTTTGACAAAGGAGGCACGAATATACAATGGAAAAAAGACAGCCTCTTCAATAAGTGGTGCTGGGAAAATTGGACAGCAACATGTCAAAGAAGGAAATTAGAACACTTCCTAACACCATACACAAAAATCAACTCCAAATGGATGAAAGACCTACATGTAAGGCCAGACACTATAAAACTCCTAGAGGAAAACATAGGCAGAACACTCTATGACATCCATCAAAGCAAGATCCTTTTGGACCCACCTCCTAGAATCATGGAAATAAAATCGAGAATAAACAAATGGGACCTCATGAAACTTAAAAGCTTTTGCACAGCAAAAGAAACCATAAAGAAGACTAAAAGGCAACCCTCAGAATGGGAAAAAATAATTGCCTATGAAACAACGGACAAAGGATTAACCTCCAAAATATACAAGCAGCTCATGCAGCTTCATACCAAAAAAGCAAATAAGCCAATCCACAAATGGGTGGAAGACCTAAATAGACATTTCTCCAAAGAAGACATACAGATGGCCAACAAACACATGAAAAGATGCTCAACATCACTCATCATCAGACAAATGCAAGTCAAAGCCACAATGAGGTATCACCTCACACCGATCAGAATGGCCATCATCACAAAATCTGGAAACAACAAATGCTGGAGAGGGAGTGGAGAAAAGGGAACTCTCCTGCACTGTTGGTGGGACTGTAAGTTGGTACAGCCACTATGGAAAACAATTTGGAGGTTCCTTCAAAAACTACAAATAGAACTACCATATGATCCAGTCATCCCACTACTGGCCATATACCCAAAGAAAACCATAATCCAAAAAGAAACATGTACCATAATGTTTATCGCAGCACTATTTACAATAGCCAGGACATGGAAGCAACCTAAATGCCCATCAACAAATAAATGGATAAAGAAGACGTGGCATATATATATATATATATATACAATGGAATATTACTCAGCTATAAAAAGGAATGAGATGGAGCTATATGCTATGAGGTGGATAGACCTAGAGTCTGTCATACAGAGTGAAGTAAGTCAGAAAGAGAAAGACAAATATTGTATGCTAACTCACATAAACGGAATCTAAAAATGGGACTGATGAACTCAGTGACAAGACAAGAACAAGGATGCAGATGCAGAGAATGGACTGGAGAACTCGAGGTTTGGGCAGGGCGGGGGGTGAAGGGGAAGCTGCGACGAAGTGAGAGAGCAGCATAGACATACATATACTACCAACTGTAAAACAGATAGCTAGTGGGAAGTTGCTGTATAACAAAGGGAGTTCAACTGGAGGATGGATGATGCCTTAGAGGACTGGGACGGGGAGGGTGGGGGGGAGTTGTGGGAGGGAGGGAATATGGGGATATGTGTATAAAAACAGATGGTTGAACTTGGTGTACCCCCAAAAAAATAAATAAATTAAAAAAAAATAAAGAGAAGGATATTTTCAAAGCTAAAAATTATTGGCTAAAGATACAGACCAATAATCAGGGGGAAAAAAAAGAGTAATCAACAATTCTTGAGGAAAAAAACTCTGAGAAAGCTTATGTGGAACAAAGAGTGCTATTCAACTCCATTGATCCACAGAGAAACAGGAGTCTCTTGCTGCACTTAAATAAACTATACATTCCATCTCTGTCTCTCAAATCATGTAATAATACAGAGACCTTCAATGTACAGGGTAAAGTGACTGAAGTTGATGACAGTGACCACAAGGTATCAGGCAAAGATGGCCTTGGGATTTTGGAGCTGCTCATGGTACCTGCAGAAGAACAGTAGTGATTTTGGAAGACACTCTAGCAAAATACGTGGTTATAAAGGCCATTGAATGTTTAATCCGTGATGTGCCAATCAATTTGTACACTGATTAGCCTGGTTTGACTTTGGCCAACAGTGACTTTTAACGAAGTTAAAACTGTGATATATAAATGTCAGTGAATGGTATACGAGCACATCCACTTGAAATGGAGATAACATGAAAAACACAAAAAATCGTAAATCTTGCCCAGTGTCGAGTTTTACTCACATTTTCAAGGAGGAAGTTAATTGTGAAAGATGAGCAAAGCAACAGAACGTCTGAGCTCACCAGCACTGCCTGCAAGGACCTTCTTCCCACATTAGCACATGCTCCGGCCCAGCCTCAACACATGTGGTCTCTAAGTGATGTATGAGGTCATCAGTTACACAGAATGGAGCTCTTGGGGTCATCTCCTATGCTGACACTTACTTAATCAATGTGACAGTCTCCAGGGAACTAGTCCACTTAAATCCCGGGATTCTAGGTTTGATCCCCTAAAGAGTTCAACACAGACTAGATACATCCCACTGAAAGTATTCCATAGGTAAATAGTCTCCCAATAGTAACCAGCATTAATGCATTTGCCAGGAGATTCCTCGCTAACTATTTACAAGGGAAGTTGACCAGGATATTTTTCTTTCTTTCCAGGCCATCCCCACTGAAAGGAAATGATAGCAACTAGAAGAAATACTGTTTCCCTTCTATCCCTAAACTGTCTAGGTGGAGATTTTAGGCACAGTTTATACATCATTTATACATCAGTAGGGATTTACTTGTCTTTCTTTGAGAGAAGGTACAGTGGTTTCTCCCAGCATCTCTGATTAGTCAGTGCCATATTTCAGAGAGAGAGCTAGACATGTTTTTCTTCACAATAGCATGATCACACTCCTCTCTGGAATCCTAACTCACTTATGAGCATGCCTGCTTTTTGCTATGCTTTCCCCCACTTGCATTATGCACTATTTGACCTACATCTTCCCCCAGTAATGGAGCCAGCTCAGATGTAGTGCTTAAGCTAGAGGTGGGGCCAAGGAGAAGCAAACACATGGCTATCTTGGGGCTGCATTCAAAGTTAGCCACAATTTGGCTACTTGCTGGTATAAACCCGGCTACAGTACCATTAGGAACATGCACTGCCGAATGTAATGGCAGATTTTGTGTGTTTTGTATTGATATCAACTTTCTTGGTACAAATGTATTTAGACTTATGCATGAGACCATGGCCTCAGAAAAAATGAAAGAAAAACTGCATGAAGCGTGGAAGATGTTGTTATCTGTGTTATACTGAGTTGTATAATTGCACTCTCCTGTAGCCTCCCCACATCTGATAATGAACTCAGGTTCAGCTGTTTGCTGCTCAAAAGCCAGTACTGGAAAGACAAGTGTTGGTAGGAAAGGGAAGGTTGCTTTATTCAGGAGGCCAGTAACATGAGGAGAACGCAGTCTTCTGTCCATAAGCCAATTCCCCAACTGCCAATCAGTGGGCAAGAGCTTTTAAAGGGCAGTTTCACGAATGTATAGGTTGAGGGAGGGGGCTTTGTGCAGAACAGGACAGTTGGCTCTGACAGTCAACTTGAAATTGTTCCTGCGGTGGCCTGATGAGTGTCACGTTGATTGTTTGAAGTACGGTTAATCTTCAGGTCCAGAGTTGCTTTGTTCCCATTCCCTTGAGGCGAGTTCTCAGAATTGTGTAAGATGGGGCAGCTTATGTCATGGCTACTGTCTGGTCACCTTGTAGTTAACTTCTACCACCTGGCGGGGTTTTCAGTATCTGCAAAACATCTCAGAGGCTATGGATTA